>NC_083897.1:10865519-11168549 GCF_032452875.1 Bos javanicus
TATTAAAAAAGAAAAATTCATGTAGTAAAATAAATCCAGGCAGTATAAAAGGAATTATAATAAAAGTGGTACTATGACCCCAAAATACTCAGTCCCCTTACCCAAAGGCAAACACTGTTCACAGTTTCTTATATTTTTTCCAAAAAATTTTTCCATGTATGCACACACACACACACACACAAACACACACGGTGTGCCCATTCCTCTGCATCTTGATTTTTTTTCTCTCTGAATAACTTGGGGATTTTTCCAGATCAGTACCCACTTCTAACTCTCTCTAATAACTAAGTGGCATTTTATTGCATGTATATAAGCCACACTTGCTTAACCCATCTCTTCTCTTGTGCATTGTGTTGTATTTCAAGTGGTTGCTATTTCAAAACAAACAATACTCTAATGAAAAGCTTTGTGTTTATTGTTGTGCAATACATTTCTAGTGATGGAAGTTTTCTATAACAGTTTATGTGACTATTACGTTTGGACACATATTTTCCAATTGCTTTTCAAAAATATTTGCTTCAATTTTATTGTAGTACTAGGAATATCTGGAAGTGGGAGCAACTAATTTTTCCTGGAAGCTAGGGAAGATTTTTAAAAGGAAGGGAATTTGAGTGGGGTATTAAGTAATGAGTTCACAAGGTGAAGAATGTGCACAGGGACACTCTAGATAAAGAGCATGCAGTTGAAGACACTTGAAAGAACATAGTGTGCTCAGAGAGAGTTGACAAGTTCCATGTAACTGTAGAGCATGGTGATGAGACACTAAGAGCAAGAGATGAGATTGAAAGGGCAAGTTAGGACCAGAAAAGGAATGATTTTGCTAAAAAGTTTAGAAATTTTCTTGCAAATGAAAGAAAAATTTGGACAGAAAGAGACGTGATCAAATATTTTTTGAAAAGGTTACTGAGGCAGCAATGTTGAAAACAAAGGGGACAAGGATACTAGCTAGAAAAGCATTACAGTAGTTGAGTACGGAAATATCTTTGTTAGTAGAGACTTCTTCACAAATGGTACCCTAATGTAAAATCTCCTACTCTATTCTGGGACTCCTAAGAGCTGCACTCTAAGATAGTGAGTGGGTAGTACTCTAACACTTAATATGTTGATCTTGAAGTACTAGTGATCCCAGATGTCAGGCAGGAGGAAAGTAATTTCTTTCTGGAGATAGATAATGTCATTCTATGCATAAAATGGTTTCTAAAAACATATTTTCAAATAAAATGCACGGAAAATAATCAATGGTGAGGCATATGACATCATTATAATTATCAGATTTAGACTGTAAAGCAACTCTGCTTACTATAGTCATGGAAATAAAATCCAAAATTTTAAAAATGTAGCAGTGAACTGGACTCTATAAAAAGAGGTAATTCCTATTTGAAAATTAAACAGAAATTACAGAAATGAAAAATATAATAATCAAAATCAAAAATTTATTGAATGAGGTTAACAGAAAAATAGGCACAAAGAGAGGATTAATGATCTGGTTTCTAAAATGTATATTAGAAAAATTTACAAAAAGAAATATAAGCATATGAAAAAAGGAAAGGTTTAACAAGTTTCAAAGGATTAAATATGTTAAAAAAATTACAGAATGAACAGCTTGTGTCTGTTAACTTAAGAAATACAATGTCATCAGTGTCATTGTAATCCTTTGTGTGTCCCCTGTTTGCTTTAATCTCTCTCCTCACCAGAAGTAAACACCATCCTAAGTTTTGTGCTAATTATTTCATTGCCTTTCTTTGCTATTTTATCACATTTATATGCATATCTAAAAATATAGCACTGAAGTTTGCCCATGTTTTAAAATTTTTATATATGAAACCATATTGTTTGTATTATTTTGGTTTCTTTTTTATATTTCAGCATTGTTGTTTTTGAATTTCATGTACGTTGATGAATGCATCTGTGGTCATTGTTGTATATTATTTTCTTGTATAGGAAAATACCACAGTATATCTATCTTACCATTGACAGAACTTTGTGGGGTTTATTTTTTCCATAACTGTTGCTACTGGCATTCTACTATATGACTCCTAACAGAAATATATAAGAGTTTTTCCAGAGAGGAAATATTTTAAGGAGTGTAAGAATTACTAAGTTGAGGATAGGTCCTAATGTGCTGTGCTGTGCTTAGTCTCTCAGTCATGTCCGACTCTGCAACCCATGGACTGTAGTCTGCCAGGCACCTCTGTTCGTGGGGATTCTCCAGGCAAGAATACTGGAGTGGGTTGCCATGCCGTCTTCCAGGAGATCTTCCCAATCCAGAAATTGAACCCAGGTCTCTCACAGTGCAGACAGATTCTTTAACATCTGAGCCACCAGAGAAGCCCAAGAATACTGGAATTGGTAGCCTGTCTCTTCTCCAGCAGATCTTCCTGTCCCAGGAATTGAACTGGTGTCTCCTGCATTGCAGGTGGATTCTTAACCAGTTGAGCTACCAGGGAAGATCATGCCCTAATAGGTAATGCCAAACTATTTTCCAGAGTGGGCGTAATAATTTATAATCCAGCTCTGGATGAGAATTTCAATTTCTCAACATCATTGCTAACATTAACTGTTGTCAGATATTAAAATTTAGCTCAATCAGGTTCATGTTGAAAAAAAACTATTGTACTGTAGTTTTAATATGAATTTCTCTGATTAAAAGTTAAACATATTTTCAGGTTTATGGACATTGTGTCTCCTCTTATCCCTATTTTGTCTTTCAACTAATCAAAAAAAAAAAAAAAACGACCATCTTTTTTCAGAATTGGAAATTTCTTTACGTATTTTGAATTATAATTGATTGTCCACTACAAATTTTGTGTTCAAAAAAAACTTTATTTGTTTTATTTCACCTTAAGAGGTGGAGGGCTAGTCAAGCACAGAGATTTTTCACATCTACAAGGAAATTTTAATATACATGCAGAGTTGAGAAATACTACTATTTTTTAAATAATTGATCTATTTAAGACTCTGAATCCTCTATCATTAAAGTCTTTTAATAGTATTTATCAATTTCTATGCAAAGGCTGTGCATATCTTTTGTTATATTTGTTCTTGGGTTTTAATAGCATTATTTAACAATGAAAACGGTATCTTGTTCAATGTCATTTTATATTTGTTGTTAATGTATAAAACTGTAATATAATTTCTGTTTAGTGATCTTATGTCTGGTTCCTTGAAAGAATATTTTATGTATTTTTTAATGCCAGTGCATCTTGAAATTTAATATACATTTTTTTATTTTTATTTTTTAATAGAAATTTATTTAATTGGAGGCTAATTACAATACTGTAGTGGTTCTACCATACATTGACATGAATCTGCCACTGGTGTACATGTGTTTCCCATCCTGAACCCCCTCCCCCCTCCCCATCCCATCCCTCTGGGTCATCCCTGTGCACCAGCGCCGAGCACCCTGTCTCATGCATCAAACCTGGATGGCAATTCATTTCACATATGGTAATATACATGTTTCAATGCCATTCTCCCAAATCATCCCATCCTCTCCCTCTCCCACAGAGTCCAAAAGACTGTTTTATACAACTGTGTCTCTTTTGCTGTCTCACATATACTGTCTTTCTAAATTCCATATATATGTGTTAGTATACTGTATTGGTGTTTTTCTTTCTGGATTACTTCACTCTGTATAATAGGCTCCAGTTTCATCTACCTCATTAGAACTGATTCAAATGTATTCTTTTTAATGGCTGAGTAATACTCCATTGTGTATATGTACCACAGCCTTCTTATCCATTCTTCTGTTGATGGACATCTAGGTTGCTTCAATGTCCTGGCTATAATAAACAGTGCTGTAATGAACATTGGGGTACATCTGTCTCTTTCAATTCTGGTTTCCTCAGTGTGTATGCCCAGCGGTGGGATTGCTGGGTCATACAGCAGTTCTACTCCTAGTATTTTAAGGAATCTCCACACTGTTCTCCATAGTGGCTGTACTAGTTTGCATTCCCACCAACAGTGGAAGAGGGTTCCCTTTTCTCCACACCCTCTCCAGCATTTATTGCTTGTAGACTTTTGGATAACAGCCATTCTGACTGGCATGAAATGGTACCTCATTGTGGTTTTGATGTGCATTTCTCTGATAATGAGTGATGTTGAGCATCTTTTCATATGTTTGTTAGCCATCTGTATTTCTTCGTTGGAGAAATGTCTGTTTAGTTCTTTGGCCCATTTTTTTTTTTTTGATTGGGTCGTTTATTTTTATGGAATTGAGCTGAAGGAGTTGCTTATATATTTTGGAGATTAGTTGTTTGTCAGTTGCTTCATTTGCTATTATTTTCTCCCATTCTGAAGGCTGTCTTTTCACCTTGCTTGTAGTTGCCTTTGTTGTGCAGAGGCTTTAAAGTTTTATTAGGTCCCATTTGTTTATTTTTGCTTTTATTTCCAATATTCTGGGAGGTGGGTCATAGAGGATCCTGCTGTGATTTATGTCAGAGAGTGTTCTGCCTCTGTTTTCCTCTAGGAGTTTTATAGTTTCTGGTCTTAAGTTTAGATCTTTAATTCATTTTGAGTTTATTTTTGTGTATGGTGTTAGAAGTGTTCTAGTTTCATTCTTTTACAAGTGGTTGACCAGTTTTCCCAGCACCACTTGTTAAAAGAGATTGTCTTTTCTCCACTGTATATTCTTGCCTCCTTTGTCGAAGATAAGGTGTCCATTGGTGTGTGGATTTATATCTGGGCTTTCTATTTTGTTCCATTGATCTGTATTTTTGTCTTTGTGTCAGTACCATACTGTCTTGATGACTCTGGTTTTGTAGTAGAGCCTGAAGTCAGGCAGGTTGATTCCTCCAGTTCCATTTTTCTTTCTCAAGATTGCTTTGGCTATTCAAGGTTTTTTTGTGTTGCCATACAAATTGTGAAATTATTTGTCCTAGTTCTCTGAAAAATACCGTTGATAGCTTGATAGGGATTGCATTGAATCTATAGATTGCTTTGGGTTGTATACTCATTTTCACTATATTGATTCTTCCCATCCATGAATATGGTATATTTTTCCATCTATTTGTGTCCTCTTTGATTTCTTTCACCAGTGTTTTATAGTTTTCTATATATACATCTTTGATTTCTTTAGGTAGATTTATTCCTAAGTATTGTATTCTTTTCATTACAATGGTGAATGGAATTGTTTCCTTAATTTCTCTTTCTATTTTCTCATTGTTAGTGTATAGGAGTGCAAGGGACTTCTGTGTGTTGATTTTATATCCTGCAACTTTATTATATTCACTGATTAGCTCTAGTAATTTTCTGTTGGAGTCTTTAGGATTTTCTATGTAGAGGATCATGTCATCTGCAAACAGTGAGAGTTTTAATTCTTCTTTTCCAATCTGGATTCCTTTTATTTCTTTTTCTGCTCTGATTGCTGTGGCCAAAGCTTCCAAAGCTATGTTGAATAGTAGTGGTGAGAGTAGTCACCCTTATCTTGTTCCTGACTTTAGGGGAAATGCTTTCAGTTTTTCACCATTGAGGATAATGTTTGCTGTGGGTTTGACATATATAGCTTTTATTATGTTGATGTATGTTCTTTCTATTCCTGCTTTCTGGATGGTTTTTATCATAAATGGGTGTTGAATTTTGTCAAAGGCTTTCTCTGTATCTATTGAGATAATCATATGGTTTTTATCTTTCAGTTTGTTAATGTGGTGTATACATTGATTGGTTTGTGGATATTGAAGAATCCTTGCATCCCTGGGATAAAGGCCACTTGGTCATGATGTATGATCTTTTTAATATATTGTTGGATTCCGTTTGCTAGAATTTTGTTAAGGATTTTTGCATCTATGTTCATCAGTGATATTGGCCTGTAGTTTTCTTTTTTTGTGGCATCTTTGTCAGGTTTTGGTATTAGGGTGATGGTGCCCTCATAGAATGAGTTTGGAAGTTTACCTTCCTCTGCAATTTTCTGGAAGAGTTTGAGTAGGATATGTGTTAGCTCTTCTCTAAATTTTTGGTAGAATTTAGCTGTGAAACCATCTGGTCCTTGGCTTTTATTTATTTATTTATTTATTTTTTGCTGGAAGATTTCTCATTAGTTTCAATTTCCATGCTTGTGATGGGTCTGATAAGATTTTCTACTTCTCCCTGGTTCAGTTTTGGAAAGTTGTACTTTTCTAAGAATTTGTCCATTTCTTCCAAGTTGTCCATTTTATTGGCATATAGTTGCTAATAGTAGTCTTTTGTGATCCCTTGTATTTCTGTGTTTTCTGTTGTGATCTTTCCATTTTCATTTCTAATTTTTGATTTGATTCTTCTCCCTTTGTTTCTTGATGAGTCTGGCTAATGGTTTGCCAATTTTATTTATCTTCTCAAAGAACAAGCTTTTAGCTTTGTTGATTTTTGCTATGGTCTCTTATGTTTCTTTTGCATTTATTTCTGCCCTGATTTTTAAGATTTCTTTCCTCTAATAACCCTGGGGTTTTTCATTTCTTCATTTTCTAGTTGCTTTAGGTGTAGAGTTAGGTTATTTATTTGACTTTTTTCTTTTTTCTTGAGATATGCCTGTATTGCTATGAACCTTCCCCTTAGTACTGCTTTTACAGTGTCCCATAGGTTTTGAGTTGTTGTGTTTTCATTTTCATTCTTTTCTATGCATATTTTGATTTTTTTTATTTTTTCTGTGATTTGTTGGTTATTCAACAGCTTTTTGTTCAGCCTCCTTATGCTGGAATTTTTATTAGTTCTTCTCCTCTAATTGAGATCTAATCTTACAGCATTGTGGTCAGAAAAGATGCTTGGAATGATTTCCTTTTTTTTTTTTTTTAATTTACCAAGGCTAGAATTATGGCCCAGGATGTGATCTATCCTGGAGAAGGTTCCATGTGCACTTGAGAAAAAGGTGAAATTCATTGTTTTGGGGTGAAATGTCCTATAGATATCAATTAGGTATAATTGGTCCATTGTATCATATAAAGTTTGTGTTTCCTTGTTAATTTTCTGTTTAGTTGATCTATCCATAGATGTGAGTGGGGTATTAAAGTCTCCCACTCTTATTGTATTATTGTTAATTTCCCCTTTCATACTTGTTAGCATTTGTCTTACATATTGTGGTGCTCCTATGTTGGGTGCATATATATTTATAATTGTTATATCTTCTTCTTGGATTGATTCTTTGATCATTATGTAGTGTCCTTCTTTGTCTCTTTTCACAGCCTTTATTTTAAAGTCTATTTTATCTGATATGAGTATTGCTACTCCTGCTTTCTTTTGGTCTCTATTTGCATGGAATATCTTTTTCCAGCCCTTCACTTTCAGTCTGTATGTGTCCCTTGTTTTGAGGTGGATCTCTTCTAGACAGCATATATAGGGGTCTTGTTTTTGTATCCATTAAGCCAGTCTTTGTCTTTTGGTTGGGGCATTCAACCCATTTACATTTAAGGTAATTACTGATAAGTATTATCCCGTTGCCATTTACTTTGTTGTTTTGGGTTCAAGTTTATATACCTTTCTCTCTTTTCTGTCTAGAGAAGATCCTTTAGCATTTGTTGGAGAGCTGGTTTGGTGGTGCTGAATTCTCTCAGCTTTTGCATGTGTGTAAGGCTTTTGATTTCTCTGTCATATTTGAATGAGATCCTTGCTGGGTACAGTAATCTGGGCTGTAGGTTTTTCTCTTTCATCACTGTAAGTATGTCCTGCCATTCCCTTCTGTCCTGAAGAGTTTCTATTGAAAGATCAGCTGTTATCCTTATGGGAATCCCCTTTTGTGTCATTTGTTATTTTTCCCTTGCTGCTTTTAATATTTGTTGTTTGTGTTTGACCTTTGTTAATTTGATTAATATGTGTCTTGGGATGTTTCGCCTTAGGTTTATCCTGTTTGGGACTCTTTGGGTTTCTTGGACTTGGGTGACTATTTCCTTCCCCATTTTAGGGAAGTTTTCAACTATTATCTCCTCAAGTATTTTCTCATGGTCTTTATTTTTGTCTTCTTCTTCTGGGACTCCTATGATTCAAATGTTGAGGCATTTAACATTGTCCCAGAGGTCTCTGAGGTTGTCCTCATGTCTTTTAATTATTTTTTCTTTTTTCCTCTCTACTTCATTTATTTCTACCATTCTATCTTCTACCTCACTTATCCTATCTTCTGCTTCCATTATTCTACTGTTTGTTCCCTCCAGAGTGTTTTTTATCTCATTTATTGCATTATTCATTATATATTGACTCTTTTTTATTTCTTCTAGGTCCTTGTTAAACCTCTCTTGCATCTTCTCAATATTTGTCTCCAGGCCATTTATCTGTAACTCCATTTTGTTTTCAAGAGTTTTGATCATTTTCACTATCATTATTTGGAATTCTTTATCAGGTAGATTCCCTATCTCTTCCTCTCTTGTTTGGTTTGGTGAGCATGTATCTTGTTCCTTTACCTGCTGAGTATTTCTCTTCATTTTTTTCTTGTTTATATTGCTGTGTTTGGGGTGGCCTTTCTGTATTCTGGCAGTTTGTAGTTCCTCTTTATTGTGGAGGTTCCTCACTGTGGGTGAGGTTGGGCGGGTGGCTTGTCAAGGTTTCCTCGTTAGGGAAGCTTTTGTCAGTGTTTTGATGGGTGGAGCTGGATTTCTTCTTTCTGGAGTGCAATGAAGCGTCCATTAGTGAGTTTTGAGATGTCAATGGGTTTGGTGTGACTTTGGCCAGCCTGTGTATTGAAGCTCAAGGCTATGTTCCTGTGTTGCTGGAGAATTTACGTGGTATGTCTTGCTCTGGAACTTGTTGGTCCTTGGGTGGTGCTTGGTTTCATTGTAGGTATGGAGGCTTTTGATGAGCTCCTGTCAATTAATGTTCCCTGGAGTCAGGAGTTCTCTAGTGTTCTCAGGATTTGGACTTGAGCCTCCTGCGTCTGGTTTTCAGTCTTATTCTTACAGTAGCCTCAAGACTTCTCCATCTATAAAGCACCAATGATATAACATCTAGGTGGCTGATGAAAGTTTCTCCACAGTGAGGGATACACGGAGAGTTACACAGAGTTACACACAGAAGAGAAGAGGGAGGAAGGAGACAGAGGCGGCCAGGAGGATAAAAGAGGAATCAAAAGGAGAGAGACAGATCTAGCCAATAATCAGTTCCCTAAGTGTTCTCCACAACCCGGAACACACAAAGAGATTCACAGAGTTGGGTAGAGAAGAGAAGGGGGAGGGAGGAGATAGAGGTGACCTGGTGGAGAAAAAGGAGAGTCAAAAGGGGGAAAGAGCAATCAAGCCAGTAATCTCGCTTCCAAATAAAAATGGGTACTGAAGATTGGGTTCTTAAAGGTACAAAATTGATAACAAATACCAAAAAGCAAAGATTAAAAATCTAGAGTAGAGGTTAGATTCTCAAAAATACAATATTATAAGCTCCAGTTTCATCCACCTCATTAGAACTGATTCAAATGCATTCTTTTTAATGGTTGAGTAATACTCCATTGTGTATATGTACCACAGCTTCCTTATCCATTCATCTGCTGGTGGGCATCTAGGTTGCTTCCATGTCCTGGCTATTATAAGCAGTGCTGCGATGAACATTGAATCAGTTCTAATGAGGTGGATGAAACTGGAGCCTATTATACAGAGTGAAGTAAGCCAGAAAGAAAAACACCAATACAATATACTAACGCATATATATGGAATTTAGAAAGATGGTAACAATAACCCTGTATACGAGACAGCAAAAGAGACACAGATGTATAGAACAGTCTTTTGGACTCTGTGGGAGAGGGAGAGGGTGGGATGATTTGGGAGAATGTCATTGAAACATGGATAATATCATATAAGAAACTAATCGCCAGTCCAGGTTTGATGCAGTATACAGGATGCTTGCGGCTGGTGCACTGGGATGACCCAGAGGGATGGTACGGTGAGGGAGGTGGGAGGGGGTTCAGGATGGGGAGCACGTGTACACCCATGGCGGATTCATGTTGATGTATGGCAAAACCAATACAATATTGTAAAGTAATTAGTCTCCAATTAAAATAAATAAATTTAAATTAAAAACATACAATATTAAAAAATAAAACAAAGTCACAAAAGTTATTATATATATATGTGTGTGTGTGTGTGTGTGTGTGTGAAGTTTGCTTTAAAATTAGGGTCTTTTTTTTTTGCAAGGTAATAGGATATAAAAATGAAAACTAAAGGAGTAATAGAGGACTTAAAAAACTTTTTAAATTTAAAAAATGATAATAGTAAAAATATATCTAGGACTTTCTCTGGAGCTGTTGTGAACAGTGTGGGGTCAGTTCATTTTCAGGTAGTTCCTTGATCCGGCTTGTGCTTCTCAAGATCTATAGGCCCCTTTCTATGTAGTTGGTGCTAACTACAGGGTTTTAATTTTTGCACCTGTCACTTCCAAAGCGGTTTCCTCTGTTTATTTTAGCTTCTTCTGTTTGCTGGTCTCTTCAGTGTCTAATTTCTGCCCTGACACAAAGGGGCCGTGGTGGTCACTTTTTTTAGGCTCACTTGTTCAGTTGTGCTGTGGGGAGGGAGGAACACTGCAAACAAATATCACTGGCATGTGTGGGAAGTGCTCGCAGTGTCTTGGCCACACTGGATTTGCTCCCACTCACAGCGTATGTGCTTTCCTAGTCTACACTGCTCAGGCTCTAGTTCCTTCTTCCAGGAACTGTCTGAGGTGGGCCCTGGGTTGCATGCACTTCCCAGATCTAAGCCACTCAGGTTCAAGTTCTTGGGTACTCCACAAAGGAGACTTGGTTGGGCTTGCATTTTGTGCCCTTCCCAGGTCCGAGCAGCTCAGGTGACCAGGTGCTTGGTGAGCGCAGTCGCCCTCAGTTGGAGGCTACGTCTTATTGCCTCCCTGTCCCAGCGACTCAGTTTTCCAGGTGCACAACAGGTGTACCTTCTCAGGTGTGCCGTGTCTCTCTTCTGGGGAGTTGATCCTTGGCTGTGACCCTCCCAGCGGATGTCAACCGTCAAAAATCCCAAGAAGTCTTAGTTATTAATGAAGCCTGCTTGCAGTTTGGTAGAGGATGCCTCTCTGGGGCCGTGATTGCCCTCTTCTGTCTCTGGCTGCCCTTGCCTGCCTGTCTCAGGTAGTGGATGGGCCAGTCAGTAGCCAGCTAGCTCTGCTCAGTCCTTTGTTCTATAAGCAGGACTGGCAGTGTCTTAGGTTAGGGCTTTTTGCGGGATAGCTATCCCACAGTATGGGTTGCTATCTCATGTTAGTTCCTCAGATTGCCCTCCAGGCATTCAGGCCCAGTCCTTACCCTAAGCAATGCAGCCTGCACCTCCTTGTCCAGTCCCCACTTGCAGTGTCTGAAGCCCTTCCTCTGAAGCCCTAGTAACCACTGATCTTCATACTATGTCCAAAGTTTTGTCTTTTCCATCATGTCATACAGTTGGAATCAATTGGTTACAATTGATGAGTCAATATTGGTTCTTTACTATTAACATAGTGTTCCATAGTTTACATTCAAATTCACTGTGTATTAGACATTATATGAGTTTTGGCAAATGTATAATAACATATATACCCCATTACAGAATCATGCAGAAAAGTTTCACTGCCCTAAAATTCCCTGAATCCCACGAATTTTTTCCTCCCTCCTTTCCTCTGAAGTCCTAGTAACCACTGATCTTCGTACTATGTCCACAGTTTTGTCTTTTTCATCATGTCATATAGTTGGAATTATGGCAAACAGCCTTTTCAAATTGGCTTCTTTCACTTGGCAATATGTATTTAAACTTCTTTCATGTTTTTGTGTGGTTTGATAGCTCATTTCTTTATTAGTGCTAAATAGTATTCCATTGTCAAGATACACCAAATTATTTTTCCATTCACCTACTAAAAGACATCTTGATTTCTTCTAAGTTGTAGCAATTATGCACAAAGCTGGTATAAACATCCATGTACAGGTATTTCTGTATATGTAAGTTTTCTACCAAACTATAGGGTGGATGGCATCACCAACTCAATGGACATGAGTTTGAGCAAGCTCCAGGAGTTGGTGATGGGCAGGAAAGCCTGACATGCTGCAGTTCATGGGGTCACAAGTAAGCGACAGATCTGAAGTTTTCTATGGGCTTCCCTGGTGGCTCAGTAGTAAAGAATCCACCTGTAATGCAGGAACTACAGGAATGCAAATTTGATCCCTGGGTCAGGAAGATACCCTGGAGGAAGGCATGGCAACCCACTCCAATATTCTTGCCTGGAGAATCCCATGGACAGAGGAGCTTGGTGGACTGCAGTCCACAGGGTCTCAGAGTCAGACATGACTGAAGTGACTTAGCACACACACATGAAGTTTTCAACTCCTCTGTGTAAATACAAAGAAGTATGATTGCTATATGCCATGATAAGATTATGTTTAGTTGTGTGAGAAATTGCCAAACTGTCTCCCAAAGTGGCAATGCCACTTTTCATTCCCGCCATCAGTAAATGAAAGTTCTTGATGTTCTATATCCTTACCAGCAATTAGTGTTATCAAATTTTGGATTATAATCATTCTAATAGGTGTGTAGTGGTATCTCATTGTTTAATTTGCATTTCCCTAATGATGTATGACATGGAGCATCTTTTCATATCCTTATTTGTCATCAGTATTTCTTCTTTGGTGAGGTGTCTGCTAAGGTTTTCGGCCCTTTTAAAAATTGGATTGTTAGTTTCAGTGTTGAATTTTAAGAGATTTTACATTTTGAATTAAAGTCCTTTATCATATATGTCTTTTTCAAATATTTTCTAGTTTGTAATTTGTCTTTTAATTCTCTTGACATTGCCTTTAGCAGAGCAGAAGTTTTTAATTTTAATGAATCAAAGTTTATCACTTATTTTTATTTCACGTATCATGCTTCTTGTATCTAAAGTCACTGATAAACCCAAGGTCATCTATATTCTCTCCTACATTATCTTTTGGAGTTTTATAGTTCTGTGTTTTCAAACAGGCCTATGATTCATTTTGAGTTAATTTTTATGAAAGGTATAAGATCCATTTCTTTCTTTCTCTCTCTTTTGCGTATGGATGTCCAGTTGTTCTGGCACCAACTGTTGAACATTTTTCTTTACATTGTAATAATTTTACTTTTTCCGATTATTGTTTAGAATTTTTTCAGTTTTCTATATAAACATTTACTTGTTGTTATTTGGTCAGTTGTGTCCGACTCTTTTTGACCCCATGAACTGTAGCCCACCAGGCTCGTCTGTCCATGGGATTTCCCAGGCAAGAATACTGTAATGGATCGTCATTCCCTTCTCCAGGGGATCTTCCCAACCCAGGGATCAAACTTGTGTATCCTGCATTGGCAGGCAGATTCTTTACTTTCTAAGCCACCTGGGAAGCCCATAGAAACATTCATACTGTTGGGCAATAATGAAACTTCGCTTCTTCTAACTTTATATGTTCTTTCTCTATCTTTTCCAAATGCACTATCTAGTGCCTCCAGTACTATGTTAAATTGATATGGTTATAGGATGCATGTTATCTTATTCCTGATTTTAAAGGGAATGCTTTTAACACTTCACTATAGATTATGGTGTCTGTTGCAGATTTTTAAAACATTTTATTCGTGTATAATTCATGTAACATAAAATCCACCCTTTTAAAGTATATATTTTAGTGCCTTTTAGTATATTCAGAGAGTACAACCATTGCCACTTTCTAACTCGAGAATATTTTCATCACTCAAACATAAACCCCTTACTCACAGTTCTCCCAACCCTCAATCCCTGGAAATCACTGATCTATTTTTTGTCTGTATAGATTTGCCTATTCTGTATATTTCACATAAACAGAATAATATAATATGGGGCATTTTGTGTCTGGCTTCTTTCATTTGGTATAATGTTTTAAACGTTACCCATGTTGCATCAAGTATCAGTAATTTATCAGTTTTTATTGATGAATACTATTTCATTATATAGATATACCATTATTTTAAAATCAAATCATCAGCTAATGGATGTTGAGGATATTTCTACTTTTTGGCTTTTTTTAATAATGCTGCTATAAATGATTATTGTACAGGTTTTTGCCCAAATATATGTTTTCAATTCTCTCAGATGTATACCCAGGTCATATGACAATTCTATATTTAATTTTTTGAGGAACTGCCAAACTGTTTTCCAAACCAGCTGTGCTGTAGATTTTGTAGATACCTTTATTTTCTAAAGTTTGAGAAGTTTCTTCCCCTTTCTAGTTTGCTAAATTATGTTAAAATTATGAATGGATGTTGAATTCTACCAATTTTTTTCTGCCTTTATTGAGTTAATCATATATTTTTTCCTCCATAATATGTAAATGTAGTACAATGCATTAGTAGATTTTCTAATGTTGAGTCAAACTATCATTCTTGGAATAAATCCAACAAGGTTATAATGGCTTGACTAACTTATACATGCCAAAATTCAAGCACTAATAACTTAGTGGGAATTTTTGCATTAATGTTAATGAATATGGGGTCCAATACATTTTCTTTTTTCATTTTACCCTTGTGATGGTATACAAATTGTACTGCTTTTTTAAAAAATAAAATTGGTTTGGAATTTTCCCTTCACTTATTTTCCCCCAGTTTTATTGAGAAATAATTGACATACACAGTTGTATAAGTTTAGGGTGTACAGCCTTCCTGGTGATACAGTGGAAATGCAAGAGACACAAGAAACACGGGTTCAACCCCTGGGTTGGGAAGATTCCCTGGAGAAGGAAATAGCAACCCACTCCAGTATTCTTGCCTGGAAGATTCCATGTTCAGAGGAGCCTGGTAGGCTACAGTCCATGGGGTTACAAAGAGCTGGACACAATTGAGCACTAAGCACAAACATACTGAGCACAAGGTGTACAGCATGATGGCTTAATTTACATATATTGTGAAACGGTTACCACAATAGGCTGAGCTAATATCCATCTTCTCATATAATGTTTTAACAAAGAAAGAAGAAATGAGAAAAGGGAATAAAACTTTCTTATGTGAATTCAGGATTTACTGTCTTAACAACATTCATATAAAACATACAGCAATATTAACTATATATTTATCAAATTCTGTATTTTATTTCTTGTGCTTACTTATAAGTGGAACTTTATCTTTCAACCACCTGCCTCCAATCCCCACTCCCCCGCCAATTTCTTAAGGTTTGATAGAACATACTCATAAAAATACCTCAGTTTAGTGAGTTTTGTGTCATGAGTTTTAAATACTGATTGTATTCCATGAATAATAGCATAAGATGAATAAAATGTTGTATTTTTCTTGCATCAGTTTCAGAAATTTTATTTCTTTCGTTTCACCCATGTTTTCAGAATTATTAAGATAAAGTTGTTCATGATAGTCTCTATTTAACTTTTAGTATCTCCTGCATCATGCCTTTTCCTATTTTCTAATTACAAAAACCTGGTCCAGGAATTCTGATTTCCAGGATATACCCAGCAAAATTGCATCCAGGACTGCAGATACTTTTGAAATTTAGGGAGAAGTGAGACACCAGGAAGTCTGAAGCAATCTCACTGTCTTCTGATTCTTAGAGAAAATCACATTTGTTTAAAAAATAAGTTACATGGAAATACATGATTTGAAAATTTTCAGTATCTTATAATTTTTCAATAGGTGTAATCACTGTTAACACATTGGAATATATTCTTCATAGATATAATTTACTTCCATAGGAATGAGACCACAGTAAATATACTCTTTGAAAACTTCTTTTTAAAATACTTTATTTATTTGGCTTCATTGGGTCCCAGTTGTGGGCACACAGGTTCTTGCATTGTGGCGTGGGTTCAGAAGTTGCAGCACCTGGGCTTATTTGCCCTGAGGCATGTGGGATCTTAGTTCCCCCACAAGGGATCAAATCCATGCCCCCTGTACTGCAAGGTGGATTCTTAACCACTGGATGACCAGGGAAGTCCCTGAAAACATTTTTTTAAAATTTTGTTTTACCTAATATATCTTAGCTACATTTTCATGGTCTAAATGCTGTAATTTAAGAGTACGATAGGCTGCATATTCGACTTCAGTTCAGTTCAGTCTCCAAATCATGTCTGACTCTTTTAAACCCCATGGACTACAGCAAGCCAGGCTTCCCTGTCCATCACCAACTCTCAGAGCTTGCTCAAACTCATGTCCAGGGAGTCGGTGATGCCATTCAACTATCTCATCCTCTGTCGTCCCCATATGTTCCTGCCTTCAATCTTTCCCAGCATCAGGGTCTTTCCAAAAGAGTCAGTTCTTCACATCATGTGGCAAAAGTATTGGAGTTTCAGCTTCAACATCAGTCTTTCCAATGAATATTCAGAGTTGATTTCCTTTAAGATTGACCGGTTTTATCTTGTAGTCCAAGGGACTCTCAGGAGTCTTTTCCAACACCACAGTTCAAAAGCATCAATTATTTGGTGCTCAGCTTTCCTTATGGTCCAATTTTCACATCCATACATGACTACTGAAAAAACATATTTTGACTAGATGGGCCTTTGTTGGCACAGTAACATCTCTGCTTTTTAAGATTCTGTCTAGGTTGGTCATAACTTTTCTTCCAAGGAGCAAGCATCTTTTAATTTCATGGCTGCAGTCACCATCTGCAGTGATTTTGGAGCCTAAGAAAATAAAGCCTCTCCCTATTTCCATTATTTCCCCATCTATTTGACATGAAGTGATGGAACCTAATGCCATGATCTTAGTTTAAGAATGTTGAGTTTTTCATTTTCTTTTTTCCACTCTCCTCTTTCACTTCCATCAAGAGGCTCTTCAGTTCCTCTTCACTTTCTGCCATAATGGTGGTGTCATCTGCATATCTGAGGTTATTTATTTTTCTTTCGACAATCTTGATCCCAGCTTGTGCTTTATCCAGCCTGGCATTTTGCACGATGTACTCTGCATGTAAGTTTAGTAAGCATGGTGACAATATACAGTTTTGATGTACTCCTTTCCCAATTTAGAACCAGTTCATTGTTCCATGTCCAGTTATAACTGTTGCTTCATGACCTGAATACAGATTTCTCAGGAGACAGGTAAGGTGGTCTGGTATTCCCATCTCTTTAAGAATGTTCCACAGTTTGTTATGACCCAGACAATCAAATTATTTAGCGTAGTCAGTAAAGCAGAAGTAGATGTTTTTCTGGAACTCTTTTGTTTTTTCCTATGATCCAATGGATGTTGGCAATTTGATCTCTGGTTGCACTGCCTTTTCTAAATCTAGCTTGAACATCTGGAAGTTCTTTGTTCATGTACTGTTCAAGCCATGCTTGGAGAATTTTGAGCATCACTTTGAGATCATGGGAGATGAGTGCAATTGTGTGGTAGTTTGAACATTCTTTGGCATTACCTTTCCTTGGGATTGGAATGAAAACTGACCATTTCCAGGCCTGTGGCCACTGCTAAATTTTCCAAATTTGTTGACATATTGAGTGCAGCACTTTCACAACATCATCTTTTAAGATTTGAAATAGCTCAACTGGAATTCCATCACCTCCATTAGCTTTGTTCATAATGATGCTTCCTTGAGAAACCTATATGCAGGTCAGGAAGCAACAATTAGAACTGGACATGTAACAACAGACTGGTTCCAAATAAGAAAAGGAGTAGGTCAAGGCTGTATATTGTCACCCTGCTTATTTAACTTATACGCAGAGTACATCATGAGAAACGCTGGGCTGGAAGAAGTACAAGCTGGAATCAAGATTGCCGGGAGAAATATCAATAACCTCAGATATGCAGATGACACCACCTTTATGGCAGAAAGTGAAGAGGAACTGAAGAGCCTCTTGATGAAAGTGAAAGAGGAGAGTGAAAAAGTTGGCTTAAAGCTCAACATTCAGAAAACTAAGATCATGGCATCTGGTCCCATCACTTAATGGCAAATAGATGGGGAAACAGTGGAAACAGTGTCACACTTTATATTTTTGGGCTCCAAAATCACTGCAGATGGTGACTGCAGCCATGCAATTAAAAGACGCTTACTCCTTTGAAGGAAAGTTATGACCAACCTAGATAGCATATTAAAAAAGCAGAGATATTACTTTGCCAACAAAGGTCCTTCTAGTCAAGGCTATGGTTTTTCCAGTGGTCATGTATGGATGTGAGAGTTGGACTGTGAAGAAAGCTGAGTGCTGAAGAATTGATGCTTTTGAAGTGTGGTGTTGAAGACTCTTGAGAGTCCCTTGGACTGCAAGGAGATCCAGCCAGTCCATCCTAAAGGATACCAGTCCTGGGTGTTCATTGGAAGGACTGATGCTGAGGCTGAAACTCCAATACTTTGGCCACCTCATGTGAAGAGTTGACTCATTGGAAAAGATCCTGATGCTGGGAGGGATTGGGGCAGGAGGAGAATGGGGCGGCAGAGGATGAGATGGCTGGATGACATCACTGACTCGGTGGACATGAGTTTGAGTGAACTTCAGGATCTGGTGATGGACAGGGAGGCCTGGCTTGCTGTGATTCATGGGGTTGCAAAGAGTCGGACATGACTGAACGATTGAACTGAACTGAACTGAACTGATGGCCCACTTAACTTTGCACTACAGGATGTCTGGCTCTACATGAGTGGTCATACCACTGTGGTTATCTGGGTCATTAACATTTTTTTTTTTTTTAATTCTGGGTATTCTCGCCAGCTCTTAATATCTGCTGCTTCTTTTAGGTCCATACTTTTTCTGTCCTTTATTGTCCCCATTTTTGCATGAAATATTCCCTTGGTGTCTCTAGTTTTCTTGAAGAGATCTCTATTCTTTCCCATTCTATTGTTTTCCTCTATTTCTTTGCATTGATCACTTTCGAAGGCATTCTTATCTCTCCTTGCTATTCTTTCCAACTCTGACCACGGATATATCTTTCCTTTCTTCTTTGCCTTTAGCTTCTCTTCTTTTCTCAGCTGTTTGTAAGACCTCATTAGACAACCATTTTGCCTTTTTGCATTTCTTCTTCTTGGGGAGGTTCTTGATCACTGCCTCTTGTACAGTGTCACAAACCTCTGTCCATTGTTCTTCAGGCACTCTGTCTATCAGATCTAATCCCTGGAATCTATTTGTCACTTCCACTGTATAATTGTAAGTGATTTGATTTAGGTCATACCTGAATGGGTAACGGTTTTCCCTACTTTCTTCAATTTAAGTCTGAATTTTGCAATAAGGAGATCATGATCTGAGCCACAGTCAGCTCCTGGTCTTGTATTTTTGCTGACTCTATAGAGCTTCTCCATCTTCAGCTCCAAAGAATATAATCAATCTGATTTCCATTATTGACTATCTGGTGATGTCCATGTGTAGTCATCCCTTGTGTTGTTGGAAGAGGATGCTTGCTATGACCAGTGCGTTCTCTTGGAAAAACTCTTTTAGCCTTTTCCCTGCTTCATTCTGCACTCCAGGGCAAAATTTGACTGTTACTCCCAGTATCTCTTGACTTCCTACTTTTTCATTCCAGTCCCCTGTGATGAAAAGGATATCTTTTTTTGTGTGTTAGTTCTAGAAGGTCTTGTAGGTTCATAGAACCATTCAACTTCAGCTTCTTCAGCATTATTGGTTGGGGCATAGAGTTAGATTACTGTGATATTGAATTGTTTGCCTTGGAAACGAACAGAGATTATTCTGTCATTTTTGAGACTGTACCCAAGTACTGCATTTCAGATTCTTTTGTTGACGATGAGGGTTACTCCATTTCTTCTAAGGGATTCTTGCCCACAGTAGTAGATATAATGATCATCTGAATTAAATTCGCCCATTCAACTCCATTTTAGTTCACTGATTCCTAAAATGTCGATGTTCACTCTTGCCATCTCCTGTTTGACCACTTCCAATTTATCTTGATTCATGGGCCTAACATTCCAGGTTCCTATGTAGTATTGTTCTTTACAGTATCAGACTTTACTTCCATCACCAGTCACATCCATAATTGAGTGCTGTTTTTGCTTTGGCTCCATCTCTTCATTCTTTCTGGAGTTATTTCTCTACTCTTCTCCAGTAGCACATTGGGCCCTTACCAACCTGGGAGGTCATCTTTCAGTGTTGTATCTTTTTGCCTTTTCATACTGTTCATGGGGTTCTCAAGGCAAGCATACTGAAGTGGTTTTCCATTCCCTTCTCCAGTGGACCACATTTTGTCAGAACTCTCCACTATGACCTGTCTGTCTTGGATGGCCCTACATGGCATGCCTCATAGTTTCATTGAGTTAGACAAGGCTGTGGTCCATGTGATCAGTTTGGTTAGTTTTCTGTGATTGTGGTTTTCATTCTGTCTACCCTCTGATGGATAAGGATAAGAGGCTTATGGGAGCTTCCTGAAGGGAAAGACTGACTGTGGGGGAAACTGGGTCTTATTCTGATGGGTATGGCATGCTCAGTAAATCTTTAATCCAATTTTCTGATGATTGGCAGAGTTATGTTCCCTCCCTGTTGTTTGGCCTGAGGCAAAACTATGGTAGGGGTAATGAAGGTAATGGTGACCTCCTTCAAAAGGACTTGTGCTGGCACTATTGTATTCAATGCTCCTGACCTAACAAGATGGTGGAGTAGAAGGATGTGTGCTCATCTTCTCCTGAGAGAACTCCAAAATTGCAACTCACTGCTGAACAACCATCAACAGGAGAATGTTGGATCCCACCAAAAAAAAAAAAAAAAAAAAACCACATCCAAGGGCAAAGGAAAATCCCCAACAAGATGGTAGGAGGGGCAAAATCACATTTAGAATAAAACCCCATACCCACCAGAGATGCTCAGAGGGCTCAAACAAAACCTTGTGTACACCAGGACCCAGAGACCCCACAGAGAGTGAGCCAGATCTGCCTTTGAGTGTTTGAGTGTCTCCTGTGGAGGCATGGGTCAGCAGTGACCTGCTGTGGGGATAGGGGCTCTGGCTGCACCAGATCTGGGTCATGTAGTGTGTGGGATAAGCCCTCTTGTAGAAGGTCACCATTAGCCCCACCATACAGACATCTAGCAGATGACCCACAAACCGCAGAACAATTATACCAAAGAAATTCTCTCACTGTTAAGAAAGTTCTAGGACCCACAACAGATTTCCCAACCTGGGGATCCAGCAAAGGGCCTGAGAACCCCCAGGAAATTTGACTTTGGAGGCCAGTGGGATTTGATTACAGAACTTCTGCAGGACTGGGGAAACAGACTCTTGGAGGGCACAAACAAAACCTCATGTGCACCAGGAGCCATGAGAAAGGAAGAGTATCCCCACAAAAGACTGAGCCAGACTTGCCTGTGAGTGTCCAGGAGTCTCCAGTGGAGGTGTGGGTCCACAGTGCCCTGAATATTAGAAAGCCAGTCTATTTTAATTTCCATCCTAACTCTTCTCTCTTGCATATTCCAGTTCGCAGTTACTTCTCCCTTCTTTGCCCTCCTTTAATACTTGCCTTATTTAATCTCTGATACACCATCTTTCATTTTATTCACTACATCAATCTCTGTTTCCTTAGTAAGACAATTTTTTTTTCTTGTATTCCACCATCACAGTAAGAATGCAGTGGATGCTCATCTACTTGTTAACTTCATATGATCTTATAAATCTGGGCTTCCTGAATTCAGCAGGCAAAGGCATACAAATTATGTTCATATCAAAGTTCTCCTTAACTAACCAGGAAATATTTTTTTGCTCCATTCTTGAAGAGAGGAAACCCTGTTGTGCTCACATTCTGAACAGCCGCCAGCACGTTGCTGAATCTCAATAAATGTTAAACAAGAAAAGCTGAGATATATTAAACATTGCCCTGCAGTTCACTCCATCTGCAGATGTCACTATTTATTCTAACCAAAGCTTTCTCTGGCCTACAGTTGATTTTCATAAAGGGATTCATCTGTTCATCTGTCCCTTCATTTTAAGCCAAATGTGTTCACAGGCAGGGGTGGAGCCAGAGGCATAAATAGTTCAATATCCCTAATCCTTTTATTTGTTCATTAACAAATAGAAATAGTCTTATACTAAATTTTTAAAACGTCTTTTCAATAGTTGATGGGTTTCTCAATACATTCTCATTCACTTGTGCTATTAAACTTTAAGATATATGAAGTATTCAAAAAACTTAATATAAAAGATATATTTTTAACATCTTCTTGCAGTGTTCTCCTTTCTGTACCAAAGAGAATGGTCTCAGGTATGAAGTTTTCTGTTCTAAAAAGTGCCTCCACATTGCTTCCCTGCTTATGCTACACTAAACTCTATTTTATTAATATCCTTGTGATTTCCTTATTCAGATAGCTGTATAAGAGAATCTCTCTGGTGCAAGTGAGAGGTAAGTATTTCCTGCCAGAAGAATTTGGTTCTGAATGTACAATCTTCTCAAAAACAATGCCAAATGTATCCATGATTCCCTCCACAGTTATGTATATTAAAGGCTTCTGACAGGATAAACTAAAACTCTAGAAATGCAGTTTTATTCCAAACATCCTTTAAAAAAAAAATAGCATAGGTAAGAGTTCTGAACAAAGATATTTCATGCAAATACATACAGCACAAACAGGTCTAAGGAATGGTTCAAATTTGTGATTTAACATGAAAATATACTGCCCAGATAGTTTTTGCTGAGGTGCAGACTAAAGGTCAGGCTTCCCTGGTGGCTTGGATGGTAAAGAATCTGCCTGCAATGCAGGAGACCTGGGTTCAATCCCTGGGTTGGGAAGATCCCCTGGCGGAGGGCACTGCAACCCACTTCAGTATCCTTGCCTGGAGAATCCCCATTAACAGAGGAGCCTGGCGGGCTACAGTCCATGTGGTCACAAAGAGTCAGACACAACTGACCAACTAAGCACAGCACACAGAGTAAAGGTCAGGCTTCCCTGGTAGCTCAGCTGGTAAAGAATCCACCTGCAATGCAGGAGCCCCTGGCTTGATTCCTGGGTTGGGAAGATCCCCTGGAGAAGGGATAGGCTACCCACTCCAGTATTCTTGGGCTTCCCTGGTGGCTCAGACGTTAAGGAATCCACCTGCAATGTGGGAGACATGGCTTCTATCCCGGGGTTGGGAAGATCCCTTGGAGGAGGGCATGGCAACCCACTCCAGTATTCTTGCCTGGAGAATCCCTATGGACAGAATAGCTGGTGGGCTACAGTCCATGGGATCACAAAGAGTCAGGCATGACTGAGCAACTAAGCACAGCACAGTGCAGACTAGACGTCTTGTAAGAAAAGGATTTACCAAATGGTAAATATATTCCTAAGTATTTTATTCTTTCCGTTGCAATGGTGAATGGAATTGTTTCCTTAATTTCTCTCTCTGTTTTCTCATTATTAGTGTATAGGAATGCAAGGGATTTCTGTGTGTTGATTTTATATCCTGCAACTTTACTATAGTCATTGATTATTTCTAGTAATTTTCTGGTGGAATCTTTAGGGTTTTCCATGTAGAGGATCATGTCATCTGCAAATAGTGAGAGTTTTACTTCTTCTTTTCCAATTTGGATTCCTTTTATTTCTTTTTCTGCTCTGATTGCTGTGGCCAAAACTTCCAAAACTATGTTGAATAGTAATGGTGAAAGTGGGCACCCTTGTCTTGTTCCTGACTTTAGAGGAAATGCTTTCAATTTTTCACCATTGAGGATAATGTTTGCTGTGGGTTTGTCATATATAGCTTTTATTATGTTAGGGTATGTTCCTTCTATTCCTGCTTTCTGGAGAGTTTTTATTATAAATGGATGTTGAATTTTGTCAAAGGCTTTCTCTGCATCTATTGAGATAATCATATGGTTTTTATTTTTCAATTTGTTAATGTGGTGTATTACATTGATTGATACAAACAGGAGCCTTCATGGCCAGTTGTGTATGCACCTATATTTCTAGAGGAGAGCTTTGAAATCCTTCATACAGAAAATGTGTTTGCAATAAATGCCAGTGCAGGGTGATTCTTAAGTTCCTCTGGCCGAGCTAAGATGTAAATTACCATAGTGAGATTTAAAACTGAGTCTTAGTATACAAAACCCTCTAGGTCAGAGTCCCTCCAGCAAGCACCTCCAATCTTACTCTACAACTGTGAAGCATGTTAAAAACAGAACATATCATGCTCTGTATAGTATCTGTTTCTTGCATGTTCTACAAGCACATCAGATGAGCCAGCAATATTTTCTCTGGTAGTCTTGTTGGGATTGTGAAGAGAAAATGCACCCATTGATGACATTAGAGGGATATTGTCATTGTTGTTTAGTTGCTAAGTCATGTCTGACTCTTTGCAACTTCATGGACTGTATCCCGCCAGGCTCCTCTGTCCATGGAATTCTCCAGGCAAAAATACTGTAATGGATAGCCATTCCCTTCTCTGTGGGATCTTCCTGACCCAGGGATCGAACCGGTGTCTCCTGTACTAGCAGGCACATTCTTTACCTCTGAGCCACCCAGTAAGCCTATTTAGAGGGATATAGATCCTTTTAATTTAGATAAAATATAGAGCATATTAAAAGTCTGATAGAAGTGTATTTGTTTCAATATTTTTAAGAAGTTTTCTAAGATTTACATTTATTCTTTAAAAAAATACAAACTGAGTGACAAAATACTTGCTCTACAAAAGGGGAGAATAAAGATGGTGACATGTGGTTAACCATGGCCAATTATATGTTTTAAAATAATGAAAATTAAATAAAAATCATAATACTGAAGGAAAAAAGAGAACAAAAACAATAAAGGAGAAATGCAAATAACCTTGAGGAGTAGTAACAGTTACAGTAGAAGTTAGAAAGCTGAAAGCTAAGTCTCTGAGAGGAGCGAAGGAATGTGATGGAGGAGAGCAATGAAACAAGTACATTTGTTTTCAGAACCTAAGAAGGGTCAGAAATTATAATCTCTAGGTAGTTCTGAAGGTTTGGATGTGGGCATGGTTCAAAAAAAAAAAAAAAAGAGAGAGAGAGAGAAGCAGAATATTTGATGATCTGTGTAAAGAGCACCAAGACTTCCCATTCCAGATCTACAGATCTACTCCCCATTCCAACATAAAATGGGGAGGATTGAAACAAGGGGATTCTAGACCTGTGGATCACTAAGAATGAGAATGCCACAATTTAAACCAGGATATTATCTTGGAATCTACATCCTGATATGGAATTCTCTCAGCCCTTTCTGTGTCTGTCAATTTCTAGAGCACTGACAACCAAGATTAAAATCCCAAGAAAAGGATTGGAGGCTGGATTCTGCCTGGGCTGGTTTACCAAGGAAAGATAATACACATATACACACTGCGATCAGCTGTACAGGGCCTCATTCCTAAATATTAAAACTCCTAAAATGAGAAATAGACCAAAACAAACAAACAAAAAAGGGAGTTTAGAGGAAACAGAGATAATACAGGGAGCAAAACAGAACGTCATCATCATCATCACCATCATGAACAGAATAATGAAAAACATTAATGAATGGTTGGAAGAAGTTGATGAAACTGCACAGAAAGCAGGTAAAATGTCAGGCCTTGGAAACAACAGAAAAGATGGAAAACCAGATCAGTTCTGGAGGTCCTACTTCATAATAGAATTGCCACAAAAGCCTGAAAAGTAATCACGGGGCAGGAAGTTATTAACAAAACAATGAAATAGAATTTCCCATAAATGAAGGACAAGAGTTTCCAGAATGAAGGTGCCAACAAAATATAATAAATGAAAGAAAACATAGACAAACTCACATTACTGTGGAATTTCAGAGAACTGAGGTGCTGAGAAGATCCTACAAGCTTCCCTAAAGGAAATAAAACAAATAGAAAACAAAGTAACATACAGAGGCTCTGAAACAAGAATACATTTTCTCAACAGTAACACTGGATGGCGGATGATGTTGGTAAAATATTTTCAAAATCCAAAACAAAAATAATTTTCAATCTAAGAATTATATCTCGATACAGGATCCTTGGGGCTAGTGTATTGGGATGACCCAGAGGGATGGTACGGGGAGGGAGGCGGGAGGGGGGTTCAGGATGGGGAACACATGTACGCCTGTGGTGGATTCATGTTGATGTGTGGCAGAACCAATACAATATTGTAAAGTAATTAGCCTCCAATTAAAATAAATAAGTTTAAATTTTAAAAATGGTTAAAAAAAGAATTATATCTCATTAAAGCCTCAAACAAGTGAAAAGTGATGCTTAAGATATGCTTAAGAGAATTCTTCAAATACTAAGTCAAGAGATAATATCTAAAACTAAAAATTAAAAACTGCAAGTATTAGCATGCTATTCAGAAATAGCAAGATAAGTGTCAAAAGAAACATCTAAAAGAGTTGAAAGCTATTAGTCTAGGAATGGTACTTGAGGGTGCAGATGGGGTAGGGAGGTAGACTGCTGTTTTTCTTATTTTGACTTTTTAAGGCATGGTCATGTATTATTTATAAAAAAAATAAGAACTACATAAAAAAGAAATATGATTACTTCAAGAGGGATTTATTTTTGAGCCTCAACATCAACTCATCCCAGTCTTAAGGTAACTATATGATTGATATGAAGAACCTAACCACCTTTTATTAATATAAACTCTTCCAGAAATAATCCAGCAGGTTTTTAATGCTTTACTCACTAAAGTGAGACTTATGCTAGTTGAATTCCAGTGATATAGAAAGCTCCTAAATAATTTTAGCTGAAAAAGTAAGCACTGAACTTTTAGCTTCAGAAATGCCCTTTTGATAAATCCTTCTTTTGTGCTTCCCATAAAAATTTCTGTGCTCTTGTTGGCCTAAGTAGATGTGTGACACCTCTATCATTGAAAATTTCTCACTACTCTTCCTAAGAATGACATTATTCAAAAAAAAAAAAGTACTAACTATAAACCGACTCTGATTAAAACTTTATACAGAGAGGGGAGTTAGGGTCTCTTATGTGTGATAATTTGAGTACTCTTTGTGTATAGCCTGTGGGAAGGGATAGTATAAAAAAACAGCCTGGAGTGAGGAAACTCTGGCATCCTTTTGAGATTAATGTAGCACTCCTGTATCCATTTCAACAAAACTGCTTTTGTAGTTTCAGCAGCAAATGCAGTAGACATAGTACACTCTGGTCACTAAATAATTCTATAATCTTGGATACGATTATAGAATTAACTGAGGATGGAATATTACCTACATTATGGAGTTAGTATAAGGATTACATGAGATAATATTTGTAAGGTGTTCAATGCACACCATGACGCATTAGAGTACATTCAATGTTGTTTCTTAGTTCCTTCTTAAAATCCTTCCAACTTGAAATTTATTCTAATGAGTGATTTGCTTTCTATAATTTATTTAGTCTGTGGTCACTATGCTATTTCCTAAATCCTTATTTCACCCCTTAAAAAGTTTTGGAAAATGCTGCTGATAATGTTTTGCATTTAAATAGCCCCTTTCCTAGAGAGTATACAGGAGGAAAATACAGTGATTGAAATCGTCATTTTTAACATTTCCAAAGACCATACAGGAAAATAAAATAAATAAAAACAGATGATCAGCATTTCTCGACACATATTCATTATTGATAGGAACCTACCATAATACTTCTTATATGGTTAAAAAAATAGGCTGCATTAATATGATAAGAATCTACCGTTTCTTATGTAAGTTTTGTCTTCTTTCAAAGCGAGTATTAATATCCGAAACCCTCCAGTTGAGAGTCCCTCCATCAAGTCTCTCCCATCTTACTGTTCAACTGTGATGTGTTTTAAAGTCATTGTGCCCTTTGGCCCATTTTTTGATTGGGTCGTTTATTTTTCTGGAATTGAGCTGCAGGAGTTGCTTTTATATTTTTGAGATTAGTTCTTTGTCAGTTGCTTCATTTGCTATTGTTTTCTCCCATTCTGAAGGCTGTCTTTTCATCTTGCTTATAGTTTCTTTTGTTGTGCAGAAGCTTTTAATTTTAATTAGATCCTATTTGTTTATTTTTGCTTTTATTTCCAATATTCTGGGAGGTGGGTCATAGAGGATCTTGCTGTGATGTATGTTGGAGAGTGTTTTGCCTATGTTCTCCTCTAGCAGTTTTATAGTTTCTGGTCTTATGTTTAGACCTTTAATCCATTTTGAGTTTATTTTGGTGTATGGTGTTACAAAGTGTTCTAGTTTCATTCTTTTACAAGTGGTTGACCAGTTTTCCCAGCACCACTTGTTAAAGAGATTGTCTTTTCTCCATTGTATATTCTTGCCTCCTTTGTCAAAGATAAGGTGTCCATAGGTGCGTGGGTTTATCTCTGGGCTTTCTATTTTGTTCCATTGATCTATATTTCTGTCTTTGTGCCAGTACCATACTGTCTTGATGACTGTGGCTTTGTAGTAGAGCCTGAAGTCAGGCAGGTTGATTCCTCCAGTTCCATTCTTCTTTCTCAAGATTGCTTTGGCTATTTGAGGTTTTTTGTATTTCCATACAAATTGTGAAATTATTTGTTCTAGCTCTGAAAAATACCGTTGGTAGCTTGATAGGGATTGCATTGAATCTATAAATTGCTTTGGGTAGTATACTCATTTTCACTATATTGATTCTTCCAATCCACGAACATGGTATATTTCTCCATCTATTAGTGTCCTCTTTGATTTCTTTCACCAGTGTTTTATAGTTTTCTATATATAGGTCTTTAGTTTCTTTAGGCAGATATATTCCTAAGTATTTTATTCTTTTCATTGCAATGGTGAATGGAGTTGTTTCCTTAATTTCTCTTTCTATTTTCTCATTATTAGTGTATAGGAATGCAAGGGATTTCTGTATCTTGATTTTATATCCTGCAACTTGACTATATTCATTGATTAGCTCTAGTAATTTTCTGGTGGAGTCTTTAGGGTTTTTTATGTAGAGAATCATGTCATCTGCAAACAGTGAGAGTTTTGCTTCTTCTTTTCCAGTTTGGATTCCTTTTATTTCTTTTTCTGCTCTGATTGCTGTGGCCAAAACTTCCAAAACTATGTTGAATAGTAGTGGTGAAATTGGACACTATTGATTTGTTCCTGACTTTCAGGGAAATGCTTTCAAATTTTCACCATTGAGGATAATGTTTTCTGTGAGTTTGTCATATATAGCTTTTATTATGTTAGGGTATGTTCCTTCTATTCCTGCTTTCTAGAGAGTTTTTTTTTATCATAAATGGATGTTGAATTTTAGACATTTCTTCAAAGAAGACATACAGATGGCTAATAAACATATTAAAAGATGCCCAACATCACTCATTATCAGAGAAATGCAAATAAAAACCCCAATGAGGTACCATTTCATGCCAGTCAGAATGGCTGTGATCCAAAAGTCTACAAGCAATAAATGCTGGAGAAGGTGTGGGGAAAAGGGAACCCTCTTCCACTGTTGGTGGGAATGCAAACTAGTACAGCCACTATGGAGAATAGGGTGGAGATTCCTTAAAAAAATGGAAATAGAACTGCCTTATGACCCAGAAATCCGACTGCTGGGCATACACACCAAGGGAACCAGAATTGAAAGAGACAGGTGTACCCCAATGTTCATCGCAGTGGTGTTTATAATAGCCAGGACATGGAAGCAACCTAGATGTCCATCAGCAGATGAATGGATAAGAAAGCTGTGGTACATATACACAATGGAGTATTACTCAGCCATTAAAAAGAATACATTTGAATCAGTTCTAATGAGGTGGATGAAACTGGAGCCTATTATACAGAGTGAAGTAAGCCAGAAAGAAAAACACCAATACAGTATACTAATGCATATACATGGAATTTAGAAAGATGGTAACAATAACACTGTATACGAGATAGCAAAAGACACACAGATGTATAGAACAGTCCTTTGGACTCTGTGGGAGAGGGAGAGGGTGGGATGATTTGGGTGAATGGCATTGAAACATGTATAATATGATATAAGAAATGAATTGCCAGTCCAGGTTCAATGCAGGATACAGGATGCTTGGGGCTGGTGCACTGGGATGACCTGGAGGGATGGTACGGGGAGGGAGGTGGGAGGGGGTTCAGGATGGGGAGCACGTGTACACCCATGGAAGATTCATGTTGATGTATGGCAAAACCAATACAATATTGTAAACTAATTAACCTCCAATTAAAATAAATAAATTTAATTAAAAAAATAAAGTCATTGTGTCTAGAGTTGTTATGCTGCTCTTAAACACTTTGAAGAAAAGTGCAGCTGCAATGTAAAATCCTTACATTTGTCAAACCTTCCTTTCATCCACCTGCAATATTGCATTCTTTACCCATGTAGACAGAGTCTCTTGTGTTCTTTCTTACTTCTACTTTAGGACTTTCTCTGATGTCCTTCCTGTCTTCTCTCTTCTCTTGTATATGAGATTTGTATTTGGTAAGGTCCCTGATGATCCCATTCAATTTTTGTTCATTGCTCATGTACTTGGTACCTAGATTCATATAAGATAACAAAGTAAAGGGCTTCCTTTAAAGGACCTACACAAAAAAGAAGAGATGGCTTACATCCACTGCTGTTAGTTTTATCCATGAAAAGGCTTGTTTAGAACTATATAAGAGATGGGGAAGATAACAGTATAGCTCAGTGCCTAAGCTACAGTATGTGCTCAATAAATTTGAGCTATTATTTCTTTCCAGAATAATTAACTACATATTCTTTAAACTATTTACTGTTATCTATTATTTGTTTAGTTTTTTTTTTATTATTATTTGGATTACTGTTTGCTTCCATTACCATTTTAAAAGCTTGTTAGGACCACAACCCCTAAAAGAACTTATCCCAGTGCCACTCTGCAGAACATTATGTATAGTACATTTCCCACTCCAAGTCCTCAGTCAGTGCTGCTGTGGGTTATTGTGAAAGAATTTTTAAGAGCCTCTCTGCCTATGGTATAATAACATCTGGGTTCTCTTCTTGTATTTCCAGTTCATTCAACCTCACCTCTAGTAGTCCCTATTTTTTTTTTTCTATATAAGTGCTGCCAGAGCAAGCAGAGTGAATGACCATATTTGTGGAATATTTGAGGGTCTCAGAAAGGTGTCTGTCTCTTATATACCATCCTTCTTATCTTCTGATTATTTTTTTTAGTTCAAACAGAAGTATCATGCCCACTGATTACTGTAAAATAGATTCTCCTCTGACAAATGAGAAAATGTAGGTGCAGAAACCCAATGCTTTGTCCAGGGCCATTTAATTAATAAATGGAGCTGGAATTAAAGCTCCAAAACCCAAGCAGGTTCTTTGCTCTTGGAAATTTTAAAAATACAGCTATGGGTCACAAAGAGTCAGACATGGCTGAAGTAGCTTAGCATGCAGGCACGCATGCACAATGTAATGAAGGACACAAGAATCAAAGTGTAGTGAGGTATCAACCCCATCTCCTGCCACTTGCCAGAGTCTGTCCTATCATTAGCAGTACTTATGTCTACTCATAGGGCATTTTAAACAACCCAGCTGTTATGACTCAAGGAATGATATATGGATTGGAACAAAAAAGAAAGAGAAGGTGAATTCCAATGAGGAAGAACAGAAAGTTGAGAAAACATACTTTTGGCCCATGCTGAAGATCTTCACATTATACTTAATGAAATTTTTAAATAAATATTTTTAAAAATAAAAAAATAATAATAAAAAATAAAAATACAGCTATCACTCAAAAGAAAAGATCATCTATTTCCTAAATTTCCTTTTTAAGTGAAAAATTATAGAGGTGATAACTACATATAGGGCCTATTACTACCAAATCTTTAAAAGGCTTGAGCTTCTGTTTTTCTGAAAATTTTCCAGCTAGCTCAGGATGCTACATCCTTCATTCATGTTAGGGATTTAAATACGGACCAGAGACTTGAGCACAAAAGTATTATGAATTTATATATAAAAGTACAGGACCCCTGTCCTATAGCACACTTCATGATGCTAATGTCAAGGTAAAGACTAGGGCCTCTAAGTTGCTACATTGAGCCCTCCTCCTTCATGACTGAGAAGAGATTTTCCTTTTTTTATCTATATTTTTTTCTTGCTATGATGTCATTTCCCCCCAACCTCTCCCAATTCCATTCTTCCTCTCATTTCTCAGGCCAACTTTGTTTGGTCAACTGCATTATATTTCTTATTTGTTCTCAAAGGGAAAACTAATCAGGAAGGGGAACAGAGAGGGAGAAAGTGACTAGACCTAAATGGCTGAAATCTTTATACTCCATTTTCCATTTCAAACACAGAAAGTGTGAAAGCTTCTCTATTAAGGGTTATTGTTGCTGTTCACTTACTAAGTCGTGTCCAACCATTTGTGACTCTTGGACTGCAACATGCCAGGCTTCCCAGTCCTTCACTATCTCCTGGAGTTTGCTCAAACTCATGTCCATTGAGTCGGTGATGCCATCCAGTTATCTCATCCTCTGTCACTCCCTTCTCCTCCTGCCCTCAATCTTGCTCAGCATCAGGGTCTTTCCCAGTGAGTTGGCTCTTCATATCAGATGGCCAGATTATTGGAGCTTCAACTTCAGCATTAGTCCTTCCAATGAATATTCAGGACTAATTTCCTTTAGGGTTGACTGATTTGATCTCAAGGCACTCTCAAGAATCTTCTCCAGCACCACAATTCGAAGGCATCAATTCTTCAGATCTCAGCCTTCATTATGGTCCATCTCTCACATCCATACATGACGACTGGAAAAACCATAGCTTTGACTAGATGGACTTTTGTTGGCAAAGTCATGTCTCTGCTTTTTAATATTCTATGGGTGTTATAACTTTCCTTCCAGGAGCAAGTGTCTTAATCTCATGGCTGCAGTCACTGTCTGCAGTGACTTTTGGAGCCCAAGAAAATAAAATCTGTCACTGTTTCCATTGTTTCCTCATCTATGTGCCATGAAGTGATGGGATCAGATGCCATGATCTTAGTTTTTGGAATGCTGAGTTTTAAGCCAGCTTTTTCACTCTCCTCTTTCACTTTCATCAAGAGGCTCTTTAGTTATTCTTTGCTTTCTGGCATAAGGGTGGTGTCATCTGCATATCTGAGGTTATTGATATTTCTCCCAGCAATGTTGATTCCAGCTTGTGCTTCATCCAGCCCAGCGTTTCTCATAATGTACTCTGCATATAACTTAAATAAGCAGGGTGACAAAATAAAGCCTTGACATGCTCCTTTCCCAATTTGGAACCAGTCCATTGTTCCATGTCTGGTTCTAACTGTTCTTCACCTGCATACAGGTTTCTCAGGAGACAGGTTTGGTATTCCCATCTCTTTCAGACTTTTCCACAGTTTGTTGTGATCCACACAGTCAAAGGCTTTGGTGTAGACAATAAAACAGAAGTAGATATTTTTCTGGAACTCCCTTGCTTTCTGTATGATCCAACAAATGTTGGCAATTTGATCTCTGGTTCCTTTTCCCTTTCTAAATCCAGCTTGTATATCTGGAATTTCTCGGTTCACATGCTATTAAAGGTACAGCATAGCAAAAAGATGATCCCTAATTCATGTAAAACTCACACCAAGATAATTTGTGTCTTGGAAAGTCAGAAGATTTCTTTTCCTCAAGCAGTCTCAAGATGTCTCTGGGAAACCAGAACAATTCTCATTAGCATTTATAACACCACTCTTTCAATCTCCACAAAAGAAAAGGATATTTTTCAGCTACCTGTTCTATTGAGATGTGTGAAAATTGGTCAGTAATTCTCTTAGTTTCTCCTACACAAACCACTGAAACATTTCTTTTCTTTTATAGAACTTAACAGCTACTAAGACTGAAAATTACAAAATGAAATGTTTAATAGTAGTTTCATATTCTGGAAGCAGAATATCAGTAAAGACAGCAAGATGTCAGGCTCTTGGACAATACATTAGTTTAGCCCAAAGCTATCTAAAGAAGAGTTTCTGGGTGAAATGAGGCTTTGTAGTGAGCAGGATACAATTTGAAAATGAGGAAGGGAAGGGTGGAATGAGTAGTAATTGAAGAAAAGAATTTGTACTGCTTTGATGGTTAAGTGGCAGGCTTTATTTAAGTAGAGCCTATCTAAGAAAGACTTTATGATCATAATGGGACCTTGAAATACCTCATGAAAAAATTTCATCTTTGCCTTGAAGCACCTATTTTGATTTAAGTGGTTCAAAGATTAGCTTTAACTCATTAGAAATTCTGTTGGTAGGGGAGGCAGGTCCCTGGACTTGCATTTGAAAATAGTTCATTGAACAGATTTCCAAAGACCCCACTGCATAGCCAGAGTTGTATAATAATATCAGTAGCAGTTAATAGCAAAATGGAATAGACTGTGGAAATTAGAATTTGTAATATCTAGGGTGGCAATAAGCAAGGAGGTTAAACTGCCCTTTGCACAGAATTACAGAACTAACCACACCTAATTTCTATGGTATGTAAATAAAAGGGACAAAGAAGTGAAACCATATACTACATCTACCTTATGCTTAGATTCTTGTCAAAATCTTAACTTTTTTTCAGTGTCTTTCTAAAATGCCCTCCAGAGTGGGCAGGATCATGGTGGTGAACTAAGAAGACCCTGAGCTCACCTTCCCCCACAAACGCACCAAACCTACAATTATTTATAGAGTGACTTTCACTGAAATTGACCCGGGGACTATCAGAACAGCCCTTCTACAACCAAGGCTGCAAATAAAGATACAAAGTCTGAAAGGAAGGGAGGGAAAGTCATCTGGTTGGAACCCATACCCCAGTGGTGGACACAGAAGAAGAGGGGAATCTCACAAGTTCATAGATCATTCCTAAGGAATGAGAGGTTTGAGGCCCATATTAAGCACCCCAAACTTGAGTCCAGATACCAAAAAAATAAGACCCACTACCTGATTTGAAACCAGTGGGGCTTACCAGAGAGTTCTAAGAAACTATGACTCTGCTCTTGAAGAGTGCATGCTCCCAGTCCCAGCACATAGGCAGCAGATTGAAAACTTCCTGGTGCTCTGGATAGACTGCCAGGACCACTCTAGCATGCATGTCAGTGCACAGCAGGTTCCTGTTCCAGCCTCTCCTGCACCAGCGCTCAATCCTCTAGCCAGAACAGAGATCTTTTTGGGTTTGTACACACACACACACACACACACACACACACCCTGGGGAAGAAGTGAAGCCAGCCAGTTTGGGCTGCACTGCCACCCTGTACAAGAGTACGCCAAGAAAGGAACTGAGCCAGATCAGGCTAGAGCCCTGCATCTATTCGGGCAAAGACTTCAGAAGTGTAGCTTTATCTCTGAACAAGGCAGAGATCCAGAGCCAGATCATAAGTATAGATCCAACCCCCAAAGTTGTGGACATGCCCCCAACCAAGACAGAAACTGCCATCATGCCAGGAAGAAGCCCAGCTTCCTCAGGCTCCTGCCCCAGCCTCTGAGGTCTGGACCCACCTCCTGATAAGGTGGTGACCACCACCCAAATAAACAAAATAAGAAATGAAAGAGGAGAAAAAACAGCTGACATCATGAAATACAATCATAAAATACAATCATAAAAGAATACTGCATCAAGAGTTATATGCCAACAAATTGGACAACCTAAAAGAAATGGATAAATTCCTAGAAAAATACAATTTTCCAAGTTTGAATTAGGAATAAATAGATAATCCAAATAGACTGATTACTATTATATAAATTAAATCAGTAATCAAAAAAACTCCCATTGGGAGGTAATAGAAAACTCATCATCTTGAATGTAAAAATGGTTTCGTGGGTTTATACATACATAAAACTTAACCGTGTTGTACACTTATTGTGTTTATTGCACGCTTTTATATCTCAATAAATTTGCTTTAAAAAAATTAAAAAAAAAACATTATCAAAAAAAAAACACAAAAACTCCCAACAAATGAAAGTCTAGGGGAATTCTACCAAACATAAAGAAGAGCTAATACCTATTCTTCTCAAATTATTCCCAAAAAATGAAGAGGAGGTAATACTCCCAAAGTCACTGTGTGAGGTCGACATTACCCTGATACTAAAACCAGAGAAAAACACTCCAAAATAAAAAAGAAATTACAAGCCAACATCCCTGATGAATGTTGATGCAAAAGTCACCAAGAATTATTAGCAAATCAAATCCAATGATATATAAAAGGAATCACACACCATGATAAAGTGAGACATTACAGGAATGGAAGTATGGGTCAAAATCTACAAATCAGGACTCGCTGGTGGTACAGTGGTTGAGAATCGACCTTGCAGTGCAAGGGACATGGGTTTAATCCCTGGCTGGGGTTCTAAGATCCTACATGCTTCAGAGCAACTAAACTCATTTGCTACAACAAAGATCCTATGTGCTGCAACTAGGACCTGAGGCAACCAAAAAAATAAATAAATACACTTTTTAAAATCAGCAAATCAACCAATGTTATACACCACATTACTAAAATGAAGGATAAAAATCACATGATCATCTCAATAGATGCAGAAAAAAATCTGACAAAATTCAGTACTCATTCATGATAAAAACTCTCAACAAAGTGGGTATATAGGGAACATATTTCAACATAATAAAATCCATTTATGACAAACTCACAGCTAACATCATACTCAATGGTGAAAAAAAGAAAGCTTTTTCTCTAAAATCAAGAACAAGACAAGGATGACCACTATAACCACTACTTTTTAACATGGTATTGGAAGTCTTAGACACAACAATCAGACAAGAAAAAGAAATAAAGGCATAGAAATTAGAAGGGAAGAAATTAAAAACTGTCACCATTTGCAGATTACATGACACTATATATAGAAAATTCTAAAGTCTTTACCAAAAAAAAAAAAAAATAATAATAACATGAGAACTAATAGATTAATCCAGTAAAGTTTCTGGATAAAAGATTAGTGTACAGAAATATGTTGTTTTTCTATACACTAATAATGAACTATCAGAAAGAGAAAGCAAATCACATTTACAATCACATAAGGAATGAACTAACAGGGAAAAGAATTAACCAAGGAGGTGAAAGACCTATGGTCTGAAAACTATAAGACATTATGAAGGAAACTGAGGATGATATAAATAAGTGGAAAGATATCCCATGTTTATGGATTGGAAGAATTAATATTGTTAAAAAGTTTATACTACCCAAAGCAATCTCCAGATTTAATGTAATCCATGACACTTTCCCAGAAATAGACCAAATAATCCTAACATTCATACAGAATCAGAAAAGACCCTGAATAGCCAAAGTAATCTTGAGAAAAAAGAACAAAGTTGGAGGTATCTCACTCCCTGGCTTTAAACTACACTATAAATTTTCGGTAATCAAACAGCATGGTTCCGGCACACAAGCAGACACAAAGATCAAGGGAATGGAACACAGAGCCCAGCAATAAACCCATGCACCCATGGTCAATTAATTAATGACAGAGGAGGCAGGAATGTAAAATGGGGAAAGGACAGTCTCTTCAATAAATGCTGTTGGGAAAATAAGACAGCCACTGCAAAAGAATGAAACTGGACAATTATCTTACACCGTATACAAAAATTAGGTCAAAAGGGAGTAAAGACTTGAATGTAAGATCTGATACAGCAAAATTCCTAGAAGAAAACCTAGGTAGTAAGCTTCTTGACATAGATCTTAATGATAGATTTTTTTTTAATTTGACACCAAAATAAAAGTAATAAAAGCAAAAATAAACAAGTGGGAACACATCAAACTATTCCCACAACAAGAGAAACAATAAAATGATAAGGCATCAAACAGAATGGGAGAAAATACTTGCAAATCATCTATCTGATAAAGTGTTACTATCCAAAATATACAAAGAACTTGTATAAGTCAATAGCAAAACAAATGAAGTCCAACTCAAAGAATAACCAAATGACCTGCATAGATATTTTTCTAAAAAAATACATACAGATGGCCAATAGGTACATGAAAAAATGTTCTACATCACTAATCACCAGGGAATTGCAAATCAAAGCACAATAAAATATTGCCTCACACATTTTAGAATGGCTATTATCAAAAAGATCAGAAATAATAAATGTTGGCAAGGATGTGAATGAAAGGCAATCCTCATGCACTGTTGGCGGGAACATAAATTGGCGCAGGCACTATGTAAAACAGTATGGAGTTTCCTCAAAAAAACTAAAACTAGAACTACTTTATGGTCCAGCAATTCCACTCTTGAGTATATATCCAAAGAAATTAAAAACATTAATTAGAAAATATATATGCACGTCAATGTTCATAGTGGCATTTTATTTATGATGGTCATTATATAGAAGTAACCTAAGTGTCCTATAACAGATGAATGAATAAAAAAGATGTGATACACTTACACAATGGAATATTATTCAACTATAAAATGAATGTGATTTTTTTCCATTTGTTACAATATAGATTAACAAGTAGAGTATTATACTTAGTAAAATAAATCTGATAGAGATAGACAAATACTACATGCTTTCACTTATTTGAGGAATCTAAAAAATAATACAAATGAATGAATGTAACAAAAAGAAACAGATTCACATATACCAAGAACAAACTATTGGTTACCAGTGGGGAGCAGGATAGGGGGAGTAGCTAGATAGGAAAAGGGGATTAAGAGTTACAAACTACTATGTATAAAATAGATAAGTTACAAAGATGTACAGCACAGGAAATATAACCAATATTTAGTAATAACTTTATATGGAGTATAATGTATAAAAATATGGAATCACTATGTTGTACACCTGAACTAATAAAACACTGTAAGTCAACTATACTTCAGTCAATTAAAATAAATAGGTAGATAGACAGCCTTCTAATCCATTCTCCCAGCATCTACCCAAAAAGTAAGTGTAACTCAGACTTCAGTAGTTATATTTAGTGTGTTTGAGAAGCCAGCCTTATTCATTATTTATAAATCTCACGGCAATGTGAAAGCCAGTCATGCACTGGAGAAAAGTACACTGGACTCTGCATTGGGAGATATAATTTGGCCCTTGCTCTGCCTTGAGCATGTGTTTCAATCTCTTTACCTCTCTATCTCTATTTCTCTTTCTCTCTCTTTCCTTCAATTTTACATTTTCTAAAATGAAGAGAATCTATATTTCTGTCTTTGTGCCAGTACCATCCTGTCTTGATGACTGTGGCTTTATAGTAGAGCTTGAAGTCACGCAGGTTGATTCCGCCAGTTTCATTCTTCTTTCTCAAGAATGCTTTAGCTATTCGAGGTTTTCTTGTATTTCCATACAAATTGTGAAATTATTTTTTCTAGCTCTGTGAAAAATACCATTGGTAGCTTGATAGGGATTGCATTGAATCTATAGATTGCTTTGGGTAGTATACTCATTTTCACTATATTGATTCTTCGATCCATGAACATGGTATATTTCTCAATCTAAAGACAGAAATATAGATCAATGGAACAAAATAGAAAGCCCAGAGATAAACCCATGCACCTATGGACACCTTATCTTTGACAAAGGAGGCAAGAATATACAATGGAGAAAAGACAATCTCTTTAACAAGTGGTGCTGGGAAAACTGGTCAACCACTTGTAAAAGAATGAAACTAGAACACTTTGTAACACCATACACCAAAATAAACTCAAAATGGGTTAAAGATCCAAACATAAGACCAGAAACTATAAAACTCTTAGAGGCAAAACACTCTCCGACATACATCACAGCAGGATCCTCTATGACCCACCTCCCAGAATACTGGAAATAAAAGCAAAAATAAACAAATGGGATCTAATTAAAATTAAAAAGCTTCTGCACAACAAAAGAAACTATAAGCAAGGTGAAAAGACAGCCTTCAGAATGGGAGAAAATAATAGCAAATGAAGCAACTGACAAAGAACTAATCTCAAAAATATACAAGCAACTCCTGCAGCTCAATTCCAGAAAAGTAAACGACCCAATCAAAAAATGGGCCAAAGAACTAAATTGACATTTCTCCATAGAAGACATGCAAATGGCTAACAAACACATGAAAAGATGCTCAACATCACTCATTATCAGAGAAATGCAAATCAAAACCACGATGAGGTACCATTTCATGCCAGTCAGAATGGCTGTGATCCAAAAGTCTACAAGCAATAAATGCTGGAGAGGGTGTGGAGAAAAGGGAACCCTCTTACACTGTTGGCAGGAATGCAAACTAGTACAGCCACTATGGAGAACAATGTGGAGATTCCTTAAAAAACTGGAAATAGAACTGCCATATGACCCAGCAATCCCACTGCTGGGCATACACACGGAGGAAACCAGAATTGAAAGAGACACGTGTACCCCAGTGTTCATCGCAGCACTGTTTATAATAGCCAGGACATGGAAGCAACCTAGCTGTCCATCAGCAGACGAATGGATAAGAAAGCTGTGGTACATATACACAATGGAGTATTACTCAGTCATTAAAAAGAATACATTTGAATCAGTTCTAATGAGGTGGATGAAACCGGAGCCTATTATACAGAGTGAAGTAAGCCAGAAAGAAAAACACCAATACAGTAAGTATACTAATGCATAGATATGGAATTTAGAAAGATGGTAATGACAACCCTGTATGAGAGACAGCAAAAGAGACACAGATGTATAGAACAGTCTTTTAGACTCTTTGGGAGGTGGGGGGATGATTTGGGAGAATGGCATTAAAACAAGGATAATATCATATAAGAAACAAATCGCCAATCCAGTTTCGATACAGGATACAGGAAGCTTGGGGCTGGTGCACTGGGATGACCCAGAGGGATGGTTTGGGGAGGGAGGTGGGAGGGGGGTTCAGGATGGGGAACACGTGTACACCCGTGGTGGATGCATGTTGATGTATGGCAAAACCAATACAATGTTGTAAAGTAAAAAAAAAAAAGAAATAATAATAATAATAAACTTAAAAAAATAAAATAAAACGAAGAGAATCAGCTATATGTTCTTTAAGGTCCCTTCTGAGACAGAAGGGAAGGGGGCAGGGCACAGCCTTTAAAAGAATGACATATCATAGGACATGACAAAAATTGGTTAGAACCAACTTGGTCCAAGATGGTGGAAGATTCCACTTCCAGTGGACTTTGAGCTTCATTGTATGCATATTCTAATACATTAACATACTAAATGACACAACCACCAGTGCCATGACAGTTCTGAGTTTAACTGCTGCTGCCGCTGCTGCTAAGTCCCTTCAGTTGTGTCCGACTCTGTGCGACCCCATAGACAACAGCCCACCAGGCTCCCCTGTCCCTGGGATTCTCCAGGCAGGAGCACTGGAGTGGGTTGCCATTTCCTTCTCTAATGTATGAAAGTGAAAAGTGAAAGTGAAGTCATTCAGTCATGTCCGACTCCTAGCGACCCCATGGACTGCAGCCTACCAGTCTCCTCCGTCCATGGGATTTTCCAGGCAAGAGTACTGGAGTAGGTTACCATTGCCTTCTCTGTCTGAGGTTAACTATAAAAGGTCAAAAAGTGGGCAGTGGCCTAATTCCTGGGAATACCCACCTCTTCCCTGAAATAATTGGAATAATATTCCCACTCTTTAGCCAATGAAATTATCCAGCCCCTCTGTCTGTGGAGTGTCTTTCTCCCCAAGGCCTCTTGCTTTTTGAGACAAACCTCATTCTATCTATGGAATATGTATCTCTCTAAATAAATCCATTGCTTACCTATCACTTTGTCTCTCACTGAATTCTTTCTGCCATGAGAAATCAAGAACCTGAGCTTCACAAGAAATGTAAATCAAAACTACAATGAAGTATCACCTCACCTGTCAGAATGGCCATCATCAAAAATCTATAAGCAACAAATTCTGGAGAAGATGTGGAGAAAATGGAACTCTTTTGCACTGTTGGTGGGAATGTAAGCTCCCACCAGTCACTATTGATACAGCCAGTATGCAGATTCCTTAAAGAAACTAGGAATTAAACTAACATATGACCCAGAAATCCCACTACTGGGCATATACCCTTAGAAAACCATAATTCAAAAAGACACATGTACCTTCATGTCCACTGCAGCACTATTTACAATAGCCAGGACATGGAAGCAACCTAGATGTCCATCAACAGATGAATGGATAAAGAAGATGTGGTACATATATACAATGAAATATTATTAGCCATAGAAAAGAATGCATTTGAGTCAGTTCTAATGAGATGGATGGACCTAGAGCCTGTTATACAGAGTGAAGTAAGTCAGAAAGAGAAAAACAAATATTGTATATTAATGCATATATATGAAATCTAGAAAAATCATACTGATGAACTTATTTGCAGGTGAGTAATAAAGACATAGACATAGAGAATGGACTTGTGGACATAGCAGGAAAAGGAGAGGGTGGGACGAATTGAGAGGGTAGCATTGACATATATACACCACTGTGTGTAAAATAGATAGCTAGTGAGAAGTTGCTGGGAACACAGGGGACTCAACCTGGAGCTCTGTGATGACCTAGAGAGGTGGCATGGGGGGTTGGGAGGAAATATATGTATACTTCTGGCTGATTCACATTGTTGTATAGAAGAAACCAACACAGCACTGGAAAACGATTATCCTCAAATTTAAAATATTTTTAGAAGAACCTGAGGTTCATTAAGTTCTGAGACCAGGTAAATGATCTCAAATAAGAGACTGTGTTCAAGTCCTAATCTGGGTTTATGCCAGGTGGTGTCCAGCATGCAGATTTGAGTGCCATCTGAGTTCTGCAGTTTCACTTCCAGATACAGTATACAGTTCTATGATCCCGTTACCGAATGCCCGAGACACAGTAAGGTCAAACAATACCAAAATGTCGAAGTGTGGAGCAAAGAAAGGTTTACTGAAGGGCCATGCAAGGAGACAGATGTTTCAGTTCAGTTCAGTTCAGTCGCTCAGTCGTGTCCGACTCTTTGTGACCCCATGATTGCAGCACGCCAGGCTTCCCTGTCCATCACCAACTCCCAGATTTCACTCAAACTCACGTCCATTGAGTCAGTGCTGCCATCCAGCCATCTCATCCTCTGTCGTCCCCTTCTCCTCCTGCCCCCAATCCCTCCCAGCATCAGAGCCTTTTCCAGTGAGTCAACTTTTCACATGAGGTGGCCAAAGTACTGGAGTCTCAGCTTTAGCATCATTCCTTCCAAAGAAATCCCAGGGCTGATCTCCTTCAGAATGGACTGGTTGGATCTCTTTGCAGTCCAAGGGACTCACAAGAGTCTTCTCCAACACCACAGTTCAAAAGCATCAGTTCTTTGGTGCTCAGCTTTCTTCACAGTCCAACTCTCACATCCATACATGACTACTGGAAAAACCATAGCCTTGACTAGACGGACCTTTGTTGGCAAAGTAATGTCTCTGCTTTTGAATATGTTATCTAGGTTGGTCATAACTTTCCTTCCAAGGAGTAAGCGTCTTTTAATTTCATGGCTGCAGTCACCATCTGCAGTGATTTTGGAGCCCCCAAAAATAAAGTCTGACACTGTTTCCATTGTTTCCCCATCGATTTCCCAGGAAGTGATGGGACCAGATGCCATGATCTTCGTTTTCTGAATGTTGAGCTTTAAGCCAACTTTTTCACTCTCCTCTTTCACTTTCATCAAGAGGCTTTTGAGTTCCTCTTCACTTTCTGCCATAAGGGTGGTGTCATCTGCATATCTGAGGTTATTGATATTTCTCCCAGCAATCTTGATTCCAGCTTGTACTTGTTCCAGCCCAGCATTTCTCATGATGTACTCTGCATATAAGTTAAATAAGCAGGGTGACAATATACAGCCTTGATGTACTCCTTTTCCTATTTGGAACCAGTCTGTTGTTCCATGTCCAGTTCTAACTGTTGCTTCCTGATCTGCATATAGGTTTCTCAAGAGGCAGGTCAGGTGGTCTGGTATGCCCATCTCTTTCAGAATTTTCCACAGTTTATTGTGATCCACACAGTCAAAGGTTTTGGCATAGTCAATAAAGCAGAAATAGATGTTTTTCTGGAGCTCTCTTGCTTTTTTGAAGATACAGCAGATTTTGGCAATTTGATCTCTGGTTCCTCTGCCTTTTCTAAAACCAGCTTGAACACCTGGAAGTTCACGTATTGCTGAAGCCTGGCTTGGAGAATTTTGAGAATTACTTTACTAGCGTGTGAGATGAGTGCAATTGTGCGGTAGTTTGAGCATTTTTTGGCATTGCCTTTCTTTGGGACTGGAATGAAAACTGACCTTTTCCAGTCCTGTGGCCACTGCTGAGTTTTCCAAATTTGCTGGCGTATTGAGGGCAGCACTTTCACAGCATCATCTTTCAGGATGTCTGGTGCTCCCCAAATCCCCTGGAACACCCGGAAAGCTTTCAGCAAAGCCATCAGAGTTCTAGGCCCCAGCCAAGAGGAGGGGAGCTTTCATCCAGCACCCAGGCTGGGTCCTCCCACCAGTGCCGAGGCCCAGCTGAAGAGGCAGGTGTCAGCTGGTGACACCCTCAGGGTCAGGTCCCTAGACCCTGCCCAGCCGTCATCCCCGAGGGAGCCAGGTACCCAAGACCCAGCCAGCCTTCAGGCTTTTCATTTAACCTGGAAAGAATCATTTGTATAGGATCAATAGGAATACATGTTGTAGCAAAAGGCTGTCAGGTGAATCCCCAGCTCACAATTGCCCTGCTTTGACAATAGCCCAACCACAGAGTGGGGAGCAGATGTAATGATGGTAACCTCCTTACAACTTAACCCTGACCTCAGGCCAGCTCCTAGGGGTAGACAACTGACCTAAGATGTACTGAGTTTTGAAACATGAATGGAAAAACTGAAGTTGGTTGAAGCTCTTACCTTAATGGCAGTATCCATACACTCCAGGAGACTGCTGCTGCCATTAGGTCATGGATGTGGGGATGAGCTTGAAGTTCCAGTTGCTTTAAGGCCTGGGCCCGGCTAGTGAGCTGCTCAAGGCAAGGGCTCTGGAGCTCTGCAGTGCATAGCCCTCAGCATGTCCCTGGAGGCCTTAGCTCACCTGGCAGTCCTAAGGCCGGAGGGTCTGGAAAGAACCTGCCACCTCTCACCGCACTCTGCCCAGAATACTGCTAGGAGTCTGGCAGAGTGGGACTTCAAACCACTGCGTGCAGGGTCTCAAAGTAATAGCTGTGCACCCGCTATTACAATCCTATGGTCCTGTTAAAAAATGGAAGGAGCAAGTTATCATTCAACCAACAGCCAAGAAAAGCAACAAATTTATTAAAATAAAACAAGCAACAAAAACTGTATGTTGTAAAGGAACTGCAATACAATGACTTTTTAGTGGAAAAATTAACTCGTCTACTCTTGTACTATTCGTGTTAAAAACAGTACAGGATTACTGTTTTTAGTCATCTGTTCCATGTACTAAGAGACACTACGGATTGTTGAATGGTGGTCAGTTGATAACTGGTAGCCACAGTTAATGGGAGAAGATTCAGCAATTTAGCAAAGCAAGAAGAGGAGTAAAATGTCATTCACACAAACAGAAGGAGAAAAGAAAATGAAGTCACTCAGTCGTGTCCAGCTCTTTGTGACCTCATGGACTGTAGCCTACCAGGCTCCTCCATCCATGGGATTCTCCAGGCAAGAGTACTGGAGTGGGTCACCATTTGCTTCTCCAGGGAATCTTCCTGATCCAGAGATGGAACCGGGTATTTTGCATTGCAGCCAGATGCTTTTTACCAGGCTCGGCTGGTAAAGAATCCGCCTGCAATGCGGGAGACCTGGATTCAATTCTGGGTTGGGAAGATCCCCTGGAACAGGGAAAGGTTACCCACTCCAGTATTCTGGCCTGGAGAATTCCATGGACTGTATAGTCCATGGGGTGGCAAAGAATCGGACACAACTGAGCTACTTTCACTTTCACAAACAGAAGAGGAGGATGCACTTAAGTAGAAGAAACAGGGCTGTGCATTTGCTGAGACTGGCACCATGGTCCTGAAAAGACTCTGGCCTCACTCAGGGTAGATGTTCTTATGGAATCATGTAGGGCTTGAAAACAGACATCTAGAAAACAGCATGGATTTGTCTTTTGTTCTTCCATTACTGTAAATATCAATTGATTTTAGTCTGCAGCTGTAAAGCAGCCGAGTCATGTAGCATCTGCAACAAGAGGGAGATTACATTTGAACTCTGTATTAAAAGAAGCCTCACTTTCAGCCACAAGTTCTTTGAGTCTGGAGGTTATGTCTTACTCATTTTTGTGTCACCCCACAGTCTCTTATAGAGTAATCAACATAGTCTCATAAATTATAAGCATTAAGCTGTCATGTTAATCAATAAAGAAGTACTTGCATTTTCAAGATTCAAAGCTTGTTTTTTTAAAAGGTGGATATTATATACTATGTTGGGTTTTAGCCAATATATAAAAATTGTTTGTGGTTAATATGTTAGGTGTCCAAAAGCACACTGACATACCCAAGAATCTTTGGAAAACTTCTTGACTATTCTAAACATACTCAATTAAGTTTAGTTAATTACCTTAGAAATTAATACAATTAATTTACTTAGAAAATATTTCTTCTACACAGGTAGTTTAAAAACTAACCTATCTAAACTATATGTGAGTTATTAATTGAATTTGTGAGATTCTCTAAATATGTGGCACCAAGTCTCCTGTGTTGAGGCCAGGTTGATTATGGTTGGAAAAGGCAGTCTCTAGTGCATAGTGTTTTGACCCCTATTCAGTCATATTGCCTGGGCCTGGAACACTTCCTATCCAACAAAGAGCCCACACAGTCTCTGCTGGACTTATTATCTCCTTGTATGCTGGCATGTATGTTCAGTCACTTCAGTCGTGTCTGACTCTTTGCAACTCTGTGGACTCTAGTCTGCCAGGCTCCTCTGTCCATGGGATTATATCCAGCCAAGAATACTGGAGTGAGTTGCCATTCCCTTCTTCAGGGGATCATCCCAACCCAGAGGTCAAACCTGCATCTACTGAGTATCCTGAATTGCAGGCCAGGTCTTCACTGCTGAGCCACCAGGAAGCCCAACTCCTCGTATGGGAATACCTATTTGTTCTTTTGTTCTGCTTAGGTGAGTACTTGAGTACTCAGGCACACTCTCAGCTTTCAGTATTTCAGACTCCACTGGAAGGGAGAGTTGTCCTTCTACTGAAGAATGAGTGTTGCCAGTAGGCCCATTGCTTTTCACTAGCTGCCTGGCCATATGCTACCCCTGGGGAACTGCTGTTCACTGTTGGAGCTGATCTTGCCCTGTCTTTTCTCTAGGTGAATAAAGGCTTTGTCCATCCAGTATTTGACTGTGCTGTTTTCCTTGGCAACTCTGATACCAAGATGCAGTGAGAAGAATCATTTGGACTTCTGTATCTGGTGGCTGGCATTGTAATGATCTTTGATAATTCTTCAGGTAGTTGAAATCCTTCCCTGGAATTCGTGAACAATACACACAGTGTTCTTCTCAAAAACTTATAGTGATGATGAGATGATACCAGGGCAAATGACAATGGAAATTATAAGGGTTTCAGAATCAAATGTCATAGTCTGTATATAAGAAATATTAATTCGTTAAAGATCCATGTAAGTGTGAACTACAAAACAATAAATAGTTAAAAGATTTAGTTAAAATATGTTTAATAATTGATTATAAAATATGATAATAATAATTTGGAAATGTTCATATTTTTCTGGAACCCACAGTACTGTTGGTTGTCATACTTAATACTTGAAATTTTAAATTTGGAGAGCCAGCCATGAGTCTTCATTTTTACTTCCCTTCTTAAATGATGACAAAGACCCCTCCATCAAATGGACTGCCTTGCATGTCTCCTTCTGGTTCAAAGTAATATTCTCAGAAGCGCCTAGAAGCCTCAAATAGTAAATCTGCCTTTGCCAAACCCAAGTACCTAATTATGATTTCTGAGCATGTATTAAATATTTCTTTCTTCTCTAAAAATGTACCATGAAGACCAGTCATTTAAGATCCAATTATATACCATGCTCATCTTCTGCTTATTTCTTATTATATAGGTTCATTAAAACATTCTTCGTTGAAAAGTTTAGACTCATATGCAATGCTCTCATTATCCCTTTCCTTCCCTGTGTATCCTTTTGGATCTTAAATCAATAAAACTACCAATGATGGATGCAAACAGTTTAACTTTTGGTGAAAACTGACATAGGAAAAACTCATTTATGGACTGAAGATATGAAAATTACATAATACTTGCAATCATAATGGAATTTTGGAAGGCTTTAATATCATTGCAGCCACTCCAGAGGTACAGGTTTTTCAAATACCTTCCATGGGTATTCCTATATTTCCATAAATGTCCCTTAATTTTGTTCCTCCCCATGTAGAGTATTGATAGGAGTTGGTGAGACTAGAAGAGGAGGAAAAGTAGAAGTAAATAGTCAGCATTATAAGCATAAGGGCATTCTAGCCTGGCTAAATTTATTGTATTGGTATGATAAGCATTTGCAAAAACCACACATTTTTCTAGGAATCTTTAAATAACCTGTGTATGAAAAAGCCAGTGTCTGAGACCACTACTGCACATTTTAGGATGACACGGGTTAATGGGGTACCAGAAAAAAAAAAAAAAAGCCACCTCATAGGCAAATATTCATTTTAAAGCCACTTGAATTGCCAGCACATTTTGTCTTACAAATGTGAAGCTATATTTTTAAGACACAAAACCAAAATAGTACTGAAATCCATTAGAAAGTACATGTGAAGGAGTCAGGCTTTGAGGACTTGGTTTTGATGATTTGAAAAGCAGAGGAAGAGCGTGAAACTAATTTCCACCTGTATAAGGATTTGTCTTCCTTGCTCATTTAATATCAGAGCCAATAGTAATAAATGGTTTACTATGACCCTAAAACTCTCTCTTCATTTAGACCAACTGATTGGCAAGTCTATGAACAAATAGGTCATTTCCCATAGAAGGACTATCATATATGCACTTTTTATTGCCATATTTGAAACCCCTTCATATTTTAGTTAAACTGCAATCCTTCGCATGCTAACTACACAAGTATATTCTATGACCATGGATTAGTGACAGTGGTTAGTAAAAATAATTACTCATTATAATTAACAACAGCATGGTAAATCTTCCAGGCTACTTAGTTCAACATGTAAGGATAAATTTGAAAGACATCTTTATTTTTATTCAACCCTTCACATCAGAAGGGACTATTTGCTATCCTTGTTTTCTAAGACTGGATATAAGACAGAGAGACAAAAACAACTTGCAAAAGGTGAAACAGAATATCAGGAAAAGTACTGGGAATATAACTTCAGGCTTACTGATAATGAGGCACTTGGTTCCATTGCCTGACATTCTCATGCATGGTATTCTGACTTGTCTCCTATAAGATGCACTACTATTGCCACTTCATTCTCTATAATTGCTTATTAGACTGGAGCTAACATGAAGCAACACCAAACAGTGGTAGATACGGCACTATTTTGAAAGAGAAATTTGAAGAGAATCGAGGTCAACTGTGACTCAAACATTCAGAAGAATCAGTTGAGCATTGCAATACTTTTAACAATTCCTCTTTTAGTTTATCTTGAAAATTCAAAACTCAGATTTGTCTTGGAAAATTACTTTTCACATTTTTCAAACCAAGTCACACCTATTAGCACATGATCCATTTTGTTGCTAACTGGTCATAATCAGACAATACAGTTAGATGGCCAAAGACAAAAGATACCCACAAAAACTTAGCTGGCTGTATCTCAACTTCAAATTTACATCACTAAAGTGTGTTATTAATATACTTATGAATAGAGCTGCATACAAGGAAATATTCATGTTTATATGATATGTACTGATTGAAAATAGACATCCTGTCAAAAATCCACCTGTAGAAGTCTGCTTTAGAGATAGTTTATTATGCTGCCAGGTCACTAAATATATAAATCTTCCTCTTGTACTTAGAAGAATTTTCACGGAAAAAAAAATTGAGACAACTGTATCAGCAGCTGCATATACTGAAATGCATGATGTAGGAAAGTGGGCAATATATTAAATTATCACTTTTCAAGCTGTCTCTATATTAGGTTACTAAACTGATATTTTTATAAAATTAAATTACATAGCAGAGAGAAATATTCCTCAAATTGGTTTTACAGATGTTTTAATTGAATATCTTTTGGGGTGGGATGTAACAAATTGAACTGACTGGTCATTTTAATACATTAAAATAATATATGTAGATGATATGAATATTAAAATAAACACTTAATGGGATCACAATAGTTGAAAAATGTGGCTGTTATCATTAGTTCTCTTTCTGGCATTATTATGCACATTCCTAATACATAGAACTAGATGTGCTAGTAGGCTGAATTTCTCTGTTTTGCATTCCTAATACCTTTTTTGGTGTTGACCATCCGGTGATGTCCATGTATAGAGTCTTCTCTTGTGTTGTTGGAAGAGGGTGTTTGCTATGACCAGTGCATTTTCTTGGCAAAACTCTATTAGTCTTTGCCCTGCTTCATTCCGTATTCCAACGCCAAATATGCCTGTTACTCCAGGTGTTTCTTGACTTCCTACTTTTGCATTCCAGTCCCCTTTAATGAAAAGGACATCTTTTGGGGGCGTTACTTCTAAAAGGTCTTGTAGGTCTTCAGAACCGTTCAACTTCAGCTTCTTCAGTATTACTGGTTGAGGCATAGACTTAGATTACTCTGATATTGAGTGGTTTGCCTTGGAAACAAACAGAGATCGTTCTGTCGTTTTTGAGATTGCATCCAAGTACTGCATTTTGGACTCTTTTGTTGACCATGATGGTTACTCCATTTCTTCTGAGGGATTCCTGCCCGCAGTAGAAGATATAATGGTCATCTGAGTTAAATTCACCCATTTCAGTCTATTTTAGTTCACTGATTCCCAGAATGTCGATGTTCACTCTTGCCATCCTTGTTTGACCACTTCCAATTTGCCTTGATTCATGGAACTGACATTCCAGGTTCCTATGAAATATTGCTCTTTGCAGCATTGGACCTTCATTCTATCACCAGTCACATCGACAGCTGGGTATTGTTTTTGCTTTGGCTCCATCCCTTCATTCTTTCTAGAGTTTTTTCTCCAGAAATCAGATTGATTATATTCTTTGCAGCCAAAGATAGAGAAGCTCTATACAGTCAACAAAAACAAGACCAGGAGCTGACTGTGGCTCAGATCATGAACTCCTTATTACCAAATTCAGAATTAAATTGAAGGAAGTAGGGAAAACCACTAGACCATTCAGGTATGACCTGAATCAAATCCCTTATGATTATACAGTGGAAGTGAGAAATAGATTTAAAGGCCTAGATCTGATAGACAGAGTGCCCGATGAACTATGGAATGAGGTTTGTGACATTGTACAGGAGACAGGGATCAAGACAATCTCCATGGAAAAGAAATGCAAAAAAGCAAAACGGCTGTCTGGGGAGGCCTTACAAATGCCTGTGAAAAGAAGAGAAGTGAAAAGCAAAGGAGAAAAGGAAAGATATAAGCACCTGAATGCAGAGTTCCAGAGAATAGCAAGAAGAGATAAGAAAGCCTTCCTCAGGGATCAATGCAAAGAAATAGAGGAAAACAATAGAATGGGAAAGACTAGAGATCTCTTCAAGAAGATTAGCGATACCAAGGGAACACTTCATGCAAAGATGGGCTTGATAAAGGACAGAAATGGTATGGACCTAACAGAAGCAGAAGATATTAAGAAGAGGTGGCAAGAATACACAGAAGAACTGTATAAAAAGATCTTCATGACCCAGATAATCATGATGGTGTGATCACTAACCAGAGCCAGACATCCTGGAATGTGAAGTCAAGTGGGCCTTGGAAAGCATCACTACGAACAAAGCTAGTGGAGGTGATGGAATTCCAGTTGAGCTATTTCAAATCCTGAAAGATGATGCTGTAAAAGTGCTGCATTCAATATGCCAGCAAATTTGGAAAACTCAGCAGTGGCCACAGGACTGGAAAAGGTCAGTTTTCATTCCAATCCCAAAGAAAGGCAATGCCAAAGAACGCTCAACTACCGCACAATTGCACTCATCTCACACGCTAGTAAAGTAATGCTCAAAATTCTCCAAGCCAGGTTTCAGCAATATGTGAACCATGAACTTCCTGATGTTCAAGCTGGTTTGAGAAAAGGCAGAGGAACCAGAGATCAAATTGCCAAAATCTGCTGGATCTTCGAAAAAGCAAGAGAGTTCCAGAAAAACCTCTATTTCTGCTTTATTGACTATGCCAAAGCCTTTGACTGTGTGGATCACATTAAACTGTGGAAAATTCTGAAAGAGATGGGAATACCAGACCACCTGACCTGCCTTTTGAGAAATTTGTATGCAGGTCAGGAAGCAGCAGTTAGAACTGGACATGGAACAACAGACTGGTTCCAAATAGGAAAAGGAGTATGTGAAGGCTGTATATTGTCACCCTGCTTATTTAACTTATATGCAGAGTACATCATGAAAAACTCTGGACTGGAAGACACACAATTTGGAATCAAGATTGCTGGGAGAAACATCAATAACCTCAGATATGCAGATGACACCACCCTTATGGCAGAAAGTGAAGAGGAACTCAAAAGCCTCCTGATGAAAGTGAATGTGGAGAGTGAAAAAGTTGGTTTAAAGCTCAACATTCAGAAAACGAAGATCATGGCATCCGGTCCCATCACTTCATGGGAAATAGATGGGGAAACAGTGGAAACAGTGTCAGACTTTATTTTTCTGGGCTCAAAAATCACTGCAGATGGTGATTGCAGCCATGAAATTAAAAGACGCTCATTCCTTGGAAGGAATGTTATGACCAACGTAGATAGCATATTCAAAAGCAGAGACATTGCTTTGCCAACAAAGGTCCGTTTAGTCAAGGCTATGGTTTTTCCTGTGATCATGTATGAATGTGAGAGTTGGACTGTGAAGAAGGCTGAGCACTGAAGAAGAATTGATGCTTTTTAACTGTGGTGTTGGAGAAGACTCTTGAGAGTCCCTTGGACTGCAAGGAGATCCAACCAGTCCATTCTGAAGGAGATCAGCCCTGGGATTTCTTTGGAAGGAATGATGCTAAAGCTGAGACTCCAGTACTTTGGCCACCTCATGCGAAGAGTTGACTCATTGGAAAAGACTAATGCTGGGAGGGATTGGGGGCAGGAGGAGAAGGGGACGACAGAGGATGAGATGGCTGGATGGCATACTGACTCAATGGACGTGAGTCTGAGTGAACTCCGGGAGTTGGTGATGGGCAGGGAGGCCTGGCGTGCTGAGATTCATGGGGTCACAAAGAGTCAGACATGACTGAGTGACTGAACTGAACCTTTTTAACCCAGATTCTTATCAGTGCAATAAGTCATGTGCCAATTCAGATTTAGAAACCAGAACTAAGGCTAAACTATTGTGTTTTTTAGCAAAATGTTTTTACCTGCTTTGCCTAATCTTATGCTAAATACTCTAAATAGCTCACAAGGTAGCACTTGTATCTCTTACTTTGATATAACTGATTCCATTCTTAATTAAATTTTATGACAGCTCAGATCTGAAAAGCAATCTATTGTTCCTCTGTCAGATTTAGAAAAGACTGATATGTCCAAAGGCTTCCCTTGTTACTTAGCTGGTAATGAATCTGCTTGCATGTGGGGGACCTGGGTTCAATCCCTTGGTTGAGAAGATCCCCTGAAGTAGGGAGAGGCTACCCACTCCAGTATTCTGGCCTGGAGAATTCCATGGACTGTGTGGTACATGGGGTCCCAAAGAGTTGGACATGACTGAGCAACTTTCACTTTCAGGACTTCCCTTGTGGCTCAGGTGGTAAAGAACCCTCCTGTAATGCGGGAGACCTGGGTTCAATCCCTGGTTTGGAAAGATCCCCTGGAGAAGGGAAAGGCTACCCACCCTAATATTCTGGCCTGGAGAATTCCATAGACAGAGTCAGGCATGCATGACTGAGTGACTTCCACTCAGTCGCTCAGGAGTGAGTTCATCTTCTCCTGTGAGAACTCCAAAATTACAGCTCGCTGCTGAACAACTGTCAACTGGAAAATGTTGGATCCCACCAAAAAATACCCCATGTCCAAGGGCAAAGAAGAAGCCCCAGGAAGATGGTAGGAGGGGCAAAATCGCATTTAGAATCAAACCTCATACCCGCTAGAGACACATGGAGGACTCAAACAAAACCTTGTGCACACCAGGAGACTACAGAGACTGAACCAGACCTGCCTTTGAGTGTCTGAGTGTCTCCTGTGGAGGTATGGATCAGTAGTGGCCTGCTGCAGGGGCAGGGGCTCTGGGTGTATCAGACCTGGGTATGGCATAAGCCCTCTTGGAGGAGGTCACCATTAACCCTACCATAGAGCCACCAGAACTTCACAGGAGTGGGGAAACAGATTCTTGGAGGGCACAAACAAAATCTTTTGTGCACCAGGACCCAAGAGAAAGGAGCAGTGACCTCACAGGAGACTGACCCAGACTTGCCCATGAGTGTCCAGGAGTCTCTGGCAGAGGTATACGTTGGTGGAGGCCTGGTGCAGGGTCAGCAACACAGAGTGCAGCAGTAGGGGCATGGGATCTTTCGAAGGAGGTCACCATTATCTTCATTACCTCCACCATAGTTTAACCTCAGGTCAAACAACAGGGAGGGAACACAGCCCCACCCATCAACAGAAAATTGGATTAAAGATTTACTGAGCATGGCCCCAAGCTTATCAGAACAAGACCCAGTTTCCTTCTCAGTCTCTTCCATCAAGAAGCTTCCATAAGCCTCTTATCCTTATCCATCAGAGGACAGACAGAATGAAAACCACAGTCACAGAAAACTAATCAAACCAATCACATGGACCACAGCCTTGTCTAATTCAATGAAAACATGAGCCATGCCATGTAAGGCCACCCAAGATGCATGGATCATGGTGGGGAGTTCTGATTAAATGTGGTCCACTGGAGAAGGGAATGGCAAACCACTTCAGTATGAAAAGGCAAAAAGAAACGACACTGAAAGATGATTTCCCCAGGTCAGTAGGTGCCTAATATGCTACTGGAAAACAGTGGAGAAATAACTCCAGAAAGAATGAAGAGATGGAGCCATAGCAAAAAACGATACTCACTTGCGGATGTGACTGGTGATGGAAGTATAGTTCAATGCTGTAAAGAACAATATTGCATGGGAACCTGGAATGTTATCTCCATGAATCAAGGCAAATTAGAAGTGGTCAAACAGGAGATGGCAAGAGTGAGCATCAACATTTTAGGAATCAATGAAGTAAAATGGACTGGAATTGGTGAATTTAACTCAGAAGACCATTATATCTACTACTGTGGGCAAGAATCCCTTAGAAGAAATGGAGTAGCCCTCATAGTTAACAAAAGAGTCCAAAATGCAGTACTTGGGTGCAATCTCAAAAATGACAGAATGATCTCTGTTCGTTTCCAAGGCAAACCATTCAACATCACAGTAATCCATGTCTATGCCCCAACCACTAATGTTGAAGAAGCTGAAGTTGCACAGTTCTATGAAGACCTACAAGACCTTCTAGAACTAACACCAAAAAAAGAGATGTCCTTTTCATTATAGGGGACTGGAATGCAAAAGTAAGAAGTCAAGAGATAACTGGAATAACAGGCAAATTTGGCCTTGGAGTACAGAATGAAGTAGGGCAAAGGCTAACAGAGTTTTGCCATCACTAGTCATAGCAAACACCCTCTTGCAACAACACAAGAGAAGACTCTACACATAGACATCACCAGATGGTCAATAATGGAAATCAGATTATTGATATTCTTTGCAGCCAAAGATGGAGAAGCTCTATACAGTCAGCAAAAACAAGACCGGGAGCTGACTGTGGCTCAGATCATGAACTTCTTATTGCCAAATTCAGGCTGAAATTCAAGAAAGTATGAAAAACCACTAAAACATTCAGGTATGACCTCAATAGATTCAAAGGATTAGATCTGATAGACAGAGTGCCTGAAGAACTATGAACAGAGGTTTGTAACATTGTATAGGAGGCAGTGATCAAGCCCATCCCTAAGAAAAAGAAATGCAAAAAGGCAAAATGGTTGTCTGAGGAGGCCTTACAAAGAGCTGAGAAAAGAAGAGAAGTGAAAGCAAAAGAGAAAAGGAAAGATATACCCATTTGAATGCGGAGTTCCAAAGAATAGTAAGTAGAAGTAAGAAAGCCTTCCTAAGTGATCAATGCAAAGAATTAGAAGAAAACAATAGAATGGGAAAGACTAGAGATCTCTTCAAGAAAATTAGAGAGAGCAAGTGAACATTTCATGCAAAGATGGGCTCAATAAAGGACAGAAATGATGTAGACCTAACAGAGGCAGAGGATATTAAGAAGAGGTGGCAAGAATACACAGAAAAACTATATTAAAAAAAATCTTCATGACCACAATGGTGTGATCACTAAGCTAGAGCCAGACATCCTGGAATGCAAGGTCAAGTGGGCCTTAGGAAGCATCACTACGAACAAAGTTAGTGGAGGTGATGGAATTCCAGTTGATCTATTTCAAATCCTAAAAGAAGGTCCTGTGAAAGTGTTGCACTCAATATATCAGCAAATTTGAAAAACTCAGTAGTGGCTACAGGACTGGAAAAGATAAGTTTTCATTCCAATCCTAAAGAAAGGCAATGTCAACGAATGTTCAAACTACCACACAATTGCACTCATCTCACACAGTAGCAAAGTAATGCTCAAAATCTTCCAAGCCAGGCTTCACCAGTACATGAACTGTGAACTTCCAGATATTCAAGCTGGTTTAGAAAAGTCAGAGGAACCAGATATCAAATTGTCAACATCCATTGGATCATAGAAAAAGCAAGAGAGTTCCAGAAAAAAAAAATCTACTTCTGCTTTATTGACTATACCAAAGCCTTTGACTGTGTGGATCACAATAAACTGTGGAAAATTCTGAAAGAGATGGGAATACCAGACCATCTGACCTGCCTCCTGGGAAATTTGTTTGCAGGTCAAGAAGAAACAGTTAGAAATGGACATGGAACAACAGACAGGTTGCAAATCAATAAAGGAGTACTTCAAAGTTGTAAATTGTCATTCTGCTTATTTAACTTATATGTAGAGTCCATCATGTGAAATGCTGAGCTGGATGAAGCACAAGCTGGAATCAAGATTGCCAGGAGAAATATCAATAACCTCAGATATGCAGATGACATCACCCTTATGGTAGAAAGTGAAGAATAACTAAAGAGCCTCTTGATGAAAGTGAAAGAGCAGTGTGAAAAAGTTGGCTTAAAGCTCCACATCCAGAAAACTAAGATCATGGCATCCAGTCCCATCACTTCACGGCATATAGATGGGGAAACCTTGGAAACAGTGACAAACTTTATTTTTGGGGGTTCCAAAATCAATGCATATGGTGACTGCAGCCATGAAATTAAAAGACAGTCCAGGTTCAATGCAGGATACTGGATGCTTGGGGCTGGTGCACTGTGATGACCCAGAGGGATCATATAGGGAGGGAGGAGGGAGGAGGGTTCAGGATGGGGAACACGTGTATACCTGTGGCGGATTCATGTTGATCCATGGCAAAACCAATACAATATTGTAAAGTTAAAAAAAAATAAATAAATAAAAAATAAAAGACAGTTGCTCCTTGGAAGAAAAGTTATGACCAACCTAGACAGCATATTAAAAAGCAGAGGCACACTTTGCCAACAATGGTTCATCTAGTCAAAGCTCTGGTTTTTCCAGTAGTCATGTATGGATGTGAGAATTGGACTATAAAGAAAGCTGAGTGCCAAAGAATTGATGCTTTTGAACTGTGGTTTTGGAGAAGACCGTTGAGAGTCCCTTGGACTTCAAGAAGATCCAACCAGTCAATCTTAAGGAAAATCACTCCTGAATATTCATTGGAAGGACTGATGCTGATACTTTAGCTCCAATACTTTGGCCACCTAATGTGAAGTATTGACTCCTTGGAAAAGACCCTGATGCTATGAAAGATTGAAGGCTGGAGGAGAAGGGGATGACAGAGGATGAGATGGTTGGATGGCATCACTGATGCGATGGACATGAGTTTGAGTAAGTTCCACGAGTTGATGTTGGACAGGGAAGCCTATTGTGCTGGAGTCCATGAGGTTGCAAAGAGTTGGGCATGACTAAGCCACTGAACTGAACTGAGCTTAACTGATATGTCCAAGTACATCATTACTGGTTGATACCAAATTGATGTCTATGTCTATAGGAAACCAATACACTGGATAATTGAACCTGCTCCACACATTTAGAAAAATTTACAGAAGATTTTCCAATTTAATAATTTAAGGCTAGAATAGTCAAAAATCAGTTCTTTCAAAGGGGTTCCATAAGATTTTTTATAGATATATCATGCATGAAAGCAGAATATTACCACATTCAGTTCACATTATCTGAATCAATGTAACATTCACTTTTTTTTAAAGACTATTTTTTAGAGCAGTTTTATGTTTACAACAAAATTAAGAGGAAAATACAGAGTATTCTCATATATCCCCTACCTCCATGCATGTGCTTCATTATCAATATTATCAACAGGCTCCCTTCATTATTGGCATTACTCACCAAAATAGTACTTTTTTTTTTTTTTTTTTAGTAAGAATGACATCCTGATCACTCAATATTCATAGTTTACCTTAGAGTTCACTCCTGGTGTTGTGCATTCTATGGGTTTGGATAAAATATTATGACATATGCATTATAATACTATCACACAGAGTATTTTCACTGCCCTAAGAATACCCTGGGCTCCACCTATTCTTCCCTCATAACCAATAAACCTATGGCAACAATGGATCTTTTTACTATCTTGATAGTTTTGCCTTTTCCAGAATGTCAAATTGTTGGAATCACCCAGTAGATAGCCTTTTCAGATGGGCATCTTTCACTTAGCGATATGCTGTTTAAGGTTCCTCCAGGTCTCCATATCTTTTCATGGCTTGAGAGTTCATTGCTTTTTAGTGCTGAGTGAAGTTTTGTTGTCTGAATGTACCACAGTGTATCTATTCACCTCCTGAAGACGTCTTGGATGCTTCTGAGTTTTGGTAGTGATGAAAACTGCTATAAACGTGCATGTATAGGTTTGTGTGTGTGTGTGTGTGAACCTGTTTTCAGCTCCTTTGGATAAATACCAAGGAGTGTGAATTCTAGATTTTATGGTAAGAATGTTTAGTTTTGTAAGAAACCACTAAACTGTCTTCCAAAGTGGTCATATGATTTTTCACTCCTAGGAGCAGTATAGGAATGTTCTTGTTCTTCCACATGTTTCCCAGAATTTGGTGTTGTCAGTGTTCTGGACTTTGACCATTCTACTCATAATAGATGTGCAGTGATATCTCATAATTTTGATTTGTTTATTCCTAATAATAAATAACATGGAACATCATTTCATGTGCTTATTTATCCAGGTATTTATCTGTGTATCTTCTTCCATGAGGTGTCTGTTAAAGTCTTAGCAGCGTGCATGCCTGCTCAGTCATGTCTAACTCTTTGCGACACCATGGACTGTAGCCCACCAGACTCCTCTGTCCTTGGGATTCTCCTGGCAAGAATACTGGTGTGGGTTGCCGTGCCCTCCTCCAGGAGATCTTTCCGACTCAGGGATCTAAACCACGTCTCCTGTGTCTCCTGCATTGGCAGGGGGATTCTTTACCAGTGAGCTGCCAGGGAAGCCCTCTTAAAGTCTTAGGTCCACTTTTTTAATCAGGATGTTTGTTTTCTTATTTTTGAGTTTTAAAGGTTCTTTGTATATTGTGGATTTAAGTCCTTTATCAGATCTGTCTTTTGCAAATATTTTATTCTAGACTGTGGCTTGTCTTTTAAGTCTCTTAGTACTGTCTTTCACAGAGCAGAAGTTCTTAATTGTAGTCAAGTCCAGCTAGTTCATCATTTCTTTCTTGCTGTGCCTTTGGTCTTGTATTTAAAAAGGCAATAGCATACTTAAGGTCATCTAGTTTTTCTCCTATGTTATATCTTCTAAGAGTTTTATAGTTTTATATTTTACATTTAGGTCTATGATCCATTTTGAATTAATTTTGTGAAAGGTTTAAGGCCAATATCTAGATTTATTTTTTGCATGTATATGTCTAGTTGTTTCAGCATCATTTGTTGAAGAGACTATCCCACTCCATTGCAACATTCACCTTCTTTGGTAATTAGATTTAGCTTCAGTGATGGCAGTAGAAATTGGTACTCTATTCTGTCACTGCAAGTAATAACTGCATTTCTCTTTTCTTTTTATTACAAATCAATAATGCAATTAACATAACAAGCTCCCCAGAACTATCTATGTAATTATTGCTTTTATAAAGTAAAGAATTGCCACATAAAATGTAAAACAGCTTGAAACAAAATCATAAAATAAATTCCAGAAAACCACTCCTTAGATAAACAAAATAGTGTACTTTTTATGCAACTGATCTTCTTTAAGATTTTGTAAGAACTAAAGATAGCACCAACCAAATCAAGGAACTCTATTCACTGAAAGAATCAACACAATCCAGCCTGGGTTCCCAAAAGAAATTGTGTCATCCTTCAGATATGTTGATACCATCTGAGACCATTAATTGCTTTATTTTGTTTAACTTATGGAAAAGCAACTTTAGTACATGAATAAGAAACTAAGAAGTCTGAGTGTGTGGGTGTGTATGTATGTATGTATGTATATATACTGGTTACTATTTTAGTCAAATGACTTATGACCAACTTAATCTGAAGTATACTTAATGGCATTCATGAATTGTTTTCAGAATAAGTAGGCATACATTGTAAGTAGTAGCGCACATAATACTAATTAATTAGTATTATGTTTATATAATCACATCCTTCTCTCTGTCTTTCTCTCTCACACACACACATGTTTCTTGTATCACTTTTAGATCTTCCATTTTTTGAACAATTGTATCATCACTTGAATTTCATAGACTGTGAATTAAAAACAGTAAGGGGCACTGGCTGGGATGCATATTAAGATAGGCCACATAGTAAAATAACTTCAGGAGATGAAGCATCAGGGAGAAGATTGAAGTATATTTAAGTGGGTAGTTAGTGTCAAAAGATCTTGGCACATAGGTAGACAATGAGATATGACAGCCAGATGTTGAGCACAATGATTTTAATTTATAACAAAATCTATAATTAATGTATGGTAGCAACTGGAGGTGGCTAGGGCACCAAGGGTAGTCTCAAATTTAGAGACGGGCTCTGTTCTTAGGTCAAAAAGGAACTCTAATTGCAATAATCAAAGGGCTTCTGGTCCCAGTAATACTGGAATAACTACTTGAGAAGTAATAATTTAAGCCTCATCGGAATTTATGCCTCATACTGAAAAGGAGCCAGAGTGTAAATTAGGGCATTTCTTGGTCCAGACTTCTAATGGTTTTACATCTCTGGAAAATTTCCATCACTGGAAACAAACCTAAACTTCATGATAGCTTAAAAGGCTTACCTTGACCTGACTCACCCATAACCCTATTTTTTTTTTTTTTTATGTTCTTTGGAACAGGCCAAACACACTCTCATCTCTGGGCTTTTGCACTTTCTGTACTCTTTGCCTATAACCATGGCTTGTTCCCTTAAATCAATAAGACTTCTGCTCAAATGTCACTTTCTTGAGATATACTTTCTGAGGATCTTATCTAAAACAGCAACCCACCACTTGCAAACCTCTTACCACTATCAGTTTTCTTTATATCTGACATCATTGAATATACTTGTCTATTTTGTACCTCCTCCATTAGAATATCAGTTTCATGAAGACAGAACTTTCTGCCTATTGTGTTACTCTTGTATCGCTAGCACCAGAGTTGGAACTACTGCTATGAAGCTAATGAAACTTAAACTTCAGGGACTCTCATTTGCATAGGTCCCTTTCAAAGCCCTGCGTGTGATTTTTTATTTATAATTTTGGAGTCTTCTTTGCAAAGTGGATCTATCAAAATTATGTAAGCTTTTATTTTATTTTTTGGCTGTTCCATGCAAGATCTTAGTTCCCTGACCAAGGATCAAACCTGCAACCCCTACAGTGGAAGCTCAGAATCTTAAACATTGCAGCATCAGGGAGGTCTCAATCCTGTAAGCTTTTAGACCTCACTATACCCCTGCTTAGTTTGACACTTAATAAGCTCTTAATAAATATTTTCAAATAAAGGAATAAAAATAAATGAATAATATTTTAGAGGAGGGCGGTGGGAGGGGGGTTCAGGATGGGGAACACGTGTACACCCGTGGCAGATTCATGTTGATGTATGGCAGAACCAATACAATATTGTAAAGTAATTAAAAAAATATTTCTTAGTTTTTTCCTTCATAGCATGTTTTGATAAGGATTGAATTTGGTTGAAAAGTAAAAGATATTAGTTGTCCATTGAGGATACAGAAACAGGACTGTTCTGAAGAATATGGAAGAGATACTAGAAGAGCATGCTGTAAGCTCTAAAGGTAAACTTTACATCATATTTTTTCCTAGTGCTGGGATACTAATTAGAGCAAAGATGTACATTATGATTTCTTGCCTTAATAAATGGTACTCCGATTACAATTCCATTTCTTGTGACACAACCTTCTTTTCTATTTCCTATAAGCTACCCTTTTTAGTATATCCAGGGAATATCCGTACTTTAAGAAAGTCAGTGAAGCATGACTACCTTCTCATTACTACACTGGGTTACTTCTTACTTTTCCCTACATTGTTTTCACAGTCTTCAAGGCTTTTAAGAAAGATTATAGATTCAATTAGGATTGTGTCATAAAGTGGCATTTACCCAGTGGAAAAATAGATGCATATTGTATGCATACCTTATAAATATCTATATTATATATAGATATATAATATAGATATATATATTATATCTATATTATATATCTATATATAATATACACAAACATATCAGAGATGATATATATGCAAGAGAGAAAGATTTAGCAAGCACACCTTAAGATTTATTTTCACTTGTTAACTGTAGCTCTTCCATAGGATCATCTGGCTCTTCCTGAGTCATTAATAAGGAATTCATTGGAAAAGGAAATGGTAACCCACTCCAATATTCTTGCCACTCCAGTATCCTCTGTCCAGAAATCCCAGGGACAGAGGAGACTGGCGGGCTACAGTCCATGAGATTGCAAAGAGTCAGACACAACTTAGCAACTGAACAACAACAATAAACACACAATCAGACAGTTTGTGATTTGGAGAAATACCTCTTGATGGAAATGTGGCATAAAATAGGGGGGGGTGAAGTGACCTAGCAATATGGAATGTAGAATTTTGTAAGAAACTAAAATTTCTGTATAGAGTCATAGTCACAAATATTCAAATAATAAAGTCTGTGACTAAAGGGAAAAAAATAAGGAATTTATAAAAACAGGCCAATAATAAAAGAGCTTGGTTAAATAATACATTACACATTAAATAATGGTCAAAACTAGTTACAATGAAAACTATCTATGAATTGATCACTCTCAATTTATAGAAGCCCATCTGCCTTGGTTTTTAATCTACTCAAATTGTTTTTTGGCCAGTAGCACTGCCTCAGGCAACTTTATATCAACCTGACAAAAAGCAATAGAAAGTCTTGCTTCAGAGGTTTCTCATCGCTTAAAGCCACAATACTTCTTTAAAAGCTCCAAGGTGTTATAATTAAAAATGTATCAATTGCTTAACTTGTCAACCAAAGGCAGTTATTATAAAGCATTATTTCCCCTCAAACAACTAGAATCTCATTGTTCATGTGTGATGGCATTTAGAGAAAAAAACATAATTAAAGTGTAAATTTAACTTTTGGGAAGAAAAACCTCATCAAAGCATCTCTAAAACCTTCTGGAATCTGTTCACTTTCTGGGAAGTACATACTAACTTTTTATTACCATTTATAGGTGAAAGTGAAAATGTTAGTTGTTCAGTTGTGTCTGACTCTTTGCGATCCTATGGACTGTATCCTGCCAGGCTCCTCTGTTCATGGGATTTTCCAGGCAAGAAAACTGGAGTGGGTTGCCATTTCCTTCTCAAGGGAATCTTCTCGACCCAGGGATCGATCCCTGATCTAGAGACCGAACCCAGGTCTCCTATACTACGGGCAGAATCTTTATCATCTGAGCCACCAGGGAAGCCCTAACATTTACAGGTAAACATGTGCAAGCACAATTAACATGCAGATTTTTGAATGTGACATGAGAGGAAGCATGAAAAGATTATCTCAAGTACTTGTATTGACTTGAGTAACAGTATAGCAATTGAAATTGTAACAGTATTTCCTTTTAATCATTTCATTCTTATTTTATCGTTCTTTTGCCCCCCCTTTTTCCTCAAAAAATATAGACTGCAATTAGTAGCATAATGATTAAAGAAATAATTACCCACCGCAGGCTCACATCACAATAATTTAGGACAATTTCAAGCTTATACTACCATGTCAAATTAGCAAATTCTGTTACAAAAAAGTTTGTGAAGCAAAATTGCCCTATCTTCCTCTTATTCCACACCACCACCACACACACACACACACACACACACACACAAACAACACTGATGGTAAAAGAACCATTCTCCTATCTTATATAAAAAAGGAATTACTTCTCCATAAATTAAAATTCAAGAATCAGTTCTACTCCACTGTGTTTGTACAAACAAGCTGCTTTTCATGGAGAGCTTTTATTTTAATTGAATAACAGACTCAACCCACTGCAAATAATTGTGTTGTTAATCTCACTACATTACTTTGAACTGCAAGTGAGGAAAAACTAGTCAATGTTAATCAATTGCCTTGGAGGAACAGAGAGTTCTTTTGACAGAGTTGCATAATGGATGAAGCACAAAATGAGATAATTGGGACATGTTTGTCCTAGAGGGTGCTAAGTTCGTAATTACAATTAAAAAGTTCTCTCATATAGCAATATCATCCTTTGTAAAAACATACACTCTGTCTTACTTGACTGCATCAATATATATTTTTCCAAACCAATAATGTCCTGTTCATCCATAACCTAGCCTGAGGTTGGAAAACTAACAAAGAATGTAAATAATGCAGACTATTCATTTTTTTTCCCCTAACATGAGTGCTATTGCATGCTCACTCATAGATAGCTCCTTGACCAGAGAAATGAAGACTTTCTTGAATACGCAAACCTAGAGTGACTGGAAAAAAAAAATATTTGAATGCTTTAATCCAAAATTTTGAACGTCTTAAAATTTTATTTTTTAAAATGTTTTATTTTTTATTGAGTTATAGTAAGTTAACAAACAATGTTGTGATAATTTCAGCTGAACAATGAAGGGACTCAGCCATATGTATACATGTATCCATTCTTCCCCAAACTCCCCTGCCATCCAGGCTACCATGTAACACTGAGCAGAGTTTCTTATACTATACAGTAGGTCCTTGTTAGTTATCCATTTTAAACAGAGCAGTGTGTACATATTCAACCCCAACTCCCTAACTATCCCTTCCCCCAACCTTCCGCCCTGCAACCATAAGTTTGTTTTCTAAGTCTGTGATTCTCTGTTACGTAAGTTCATTTGTATCTTTTCTTTTTAGATTCCACACATATAGGATATCATGTGATATTTCTCCTTCTCTGTCTGACTTCACTCAGTACGACAATCTCTAGGTCCATCCATGTTGCTACAAATCTCATTATTTCATTCTTTTTAGTGGTTGAGTAATATTCCATTGTATATATGCACCACATCTTCTTTATCCACTCTTTTGTTGACAGACATTTAGGTTGCTTCCATGACTTGACTATTATAAACAGTGCTGCAATGAACATTGAGATGCATGCATCAAATTTGGATCATGTCTTTCTCTGGAATATATTCTCAGGAGTGTGATTGCAAGGTCATATGCTAGCTCTATTTTTAATTTTTTATGGAACCTTCATACTGTTCTCTATATGAATTTATGTTCTCACTAATGTAGCTATATGAATTTACATTCATGTGGCTATATGAATTTACATAATGTGGCTATATGAATTTACAATGTGGCTATATGAATTTACATTCTCACTAATGGTGTAGGAGGGTTCCCTTCTCTTCATGTCTTCTCCAGTATTTATTGTTTGTGGATTTTTTTTAATAGATTCTTTTTTTTTAATTTATTTATTTTAATTAGAGACTAATTACTTTACAATATTGTATTGGTTTTGCCATACATCAACATGAATCTGCCATGGGTGTACTGCCGCTGCTACTGCTGCTAAGTCACTTCAGTCATGTCCGACTCTGTGCAACCCCAGAGACGGAAGCCCACCAGGCTCCCCTGTCCTTGGGATTCTCCAGGCAAGAACACTGGAGTGAGTTGCCATTTCCGTGTTCCCAATTCTGAACCCCCCTCCCACCTCCCTCCCTATATCATCCCTCTGGGTCATCCCAGTGATTTTTTGATGATGGCCATTCTGGCTAGAATGAGGTGATATCTCATTGTAGTTTTGATTTGACTTTCTCTAGTAATTATTGATGTTGAACATCTTTTCATGTGCCTCTTGGCCATCTGTATGTCTCCTTTGGTGAAATATCTATTTAGGTCTTCTGTCCATTTGTTGTTTATTCCAACATTTTAAATCTGTGTTGTTCCAGGATTATGTTTTATAAACTCTAAAATCTCCAAGTGAAGGCTTATATATTAGGATGTTTGAAAATTCATAGGCAGATAAATAATTTTTCAGAGATACTTTATATCAAGATGGTAATAGTTCAATATCTTGTTTCTTTCAAGAAAACCAAAACATTTTGTTGGCAGCTCTTTAAGATCTGTCATATATATAGTCAACATATAATCCCTTAACAAAGATCAGAGTTACTAATATATTGCATTATGATATTTTTTTTCACAGCTTATAAAACCCTTTTGTTGATTTGAGACTTCAAGAGCTCCTTGGGCGAAATCTGAAACTTGTTCCCATACATGAGAGAGACAAGAGAAAGAGGCCGCCCACCTCAGATTGGCAGGTGGAAATTTTAATAAACAAGGGAAATTACATACCAACTTATCTTAGGTGACCACAAGATGAGTAGATCTCTGCATCAGCCCTCCAGAATCTTAAGAGTTTATATAGAGGACTTAATAGGTTTTGTTGTTGTTCAGTCCCTCAGTCATGTCTGTGTCCAACTGTTTGCAACTCCATGGACTGTAGCCCACCAGGCATCCCTGTCCTTCACTCTCTCCCAGAGTTTGTTCAAACTCATGTCCATTGCGTCAGTGATGCCATCCAACCATCTCATCCTTTGTTGCCCCCTTCTCCTCCTGCCCTCAGTCTTTCCCCAAATTAGGGTCTTTTCCAGTGAGTCAGCTCTTTGCATCAGGTGGCCAAAGTATTGGAACTTAAGCTTCAGCATCAGTCTTTCCAATGAATATTCAGAGTTGATTTTCTTTAGGACTGACTGGTTTTAGTCACATACATAGTCCAAATGGTCTGAATAACAAATAACACCTGACTCTCTCAAGGCTGTGTTCTTGAAGTAACTCCAACAGAAGGAACTGTGGGCAGAATATACATTCCAAGGACAGGGTAGAGGGTGAGGAACATCTGATTGCCCAGGTCCAGCTCTCAGATCAAATGACAGTTTTGTCCACTGTTAATCTCCAACAACTTCCTTATTTGCAACTATCTTATGAAGTAGGTAAAGGTGGCTTCATCATTTCCATCCACTGTATAACTATACAGTGGAAAATTAGAATTTAGTCAGTAAGTACAAAGAAGAAAATTTGAATTCAAGCCTTCAGTCTCCAAATCTAGTGCTTATTTTCCTACACAGTGTTAAGAAATAATAATTCAAAGAGCCAAAGAAGAAAGTTGAAAGGGGTTAAAACCATGAAACAGGTGCCCATTTCCTTTTTCAGGCCATTCATTTATTAGTCTTTTTTATTTCACAAGTTTCAAAGGGCTAATGATGCATGTCATAATGCTCTGCTGAGTGACTTGGCTGTACAGATTATACAAAAAGTCTATTTTAATTTAAATATTTATGATTCACATCTCTGCCAAGACACATTCTCCTGTTGGTCAATAAACCAAGACATATTCTCCTGTTGGTCAATAAACCCTTAACAATTACCTTAAGAAGGTTTTACTGTGGCCATACAATGGTTATCAGAGAAAAAAGCATGTCCCAAGAATCAGTGCTCAGACAGGAATGGGGACACTCAGAAATTTGATAATACATAAACATTGAAGCTTTCATTTCTGTTTCAAAGTTTAAGTGTTATCTAAATCGTACTATTTTTGGGGTAACTAAGTAAAGTGCTTTTAAAAAAAGAACATTTAATGCATCCAAGCAGAATTTCAAGATGCTTATTTAACACTAGGATTGGAAGGAAACTTAGACAGCACCTACGCCAACCCCTTTCTTTTAAAAAACAAAGAAGACAAGGTTCAGAGGTGCTATGACTTGCCCAAGTTCTCACAGTTAGTGGTATAGTTGGATATACAATCCTACTTTCTTGTGTCCCACTTAAGTCCCTTTCATCGCATCTCCTAAATCTCTCCTCACTCTACTGCAAAATGTAGGTTTGAATAAAATATATATTAATTAATGTTTAACATTACTGTAACTGTAGTCACATAAAAATGAGTATCCAAATTAAAAACTCTTTCATCTTATGTTTAATAATGTGAATTTGCAATACTTTTCAGTAGTAAAAATAACACTTTATTACAAATTACATTATTATATTTTTAATTCAGTATCACTCTTAGGTTAATGTATTTGATGTAAAAGCCTCAGGGCTTTCAGAACATGTCAATATGGAGCTATTTCCCAATAATTACATGAATAAAAATCTTGTATACATATGACTTATAAGTTTAATACTTAAGACTATTTTGTTAAGGTGAGATGTTCTGCACTAAGTGAAGAGCCCATCTTCTGACTAGGTAGAACATTTTTTAGGTTTTCTTAGAGAAGTCACACTGTATGATGTGAATCAAAGATAATGAACTTACCTGTCATCACATAAAAGCATTATACGTGGGAGAACACAATACAGTGAAAAGAACAAAAAAAATTGACACTTGTACTTTGCATTTGTTGATAGGCTAGAAAACAGAGACATCAGGACTTCAGACGTTATCGTGAGATGTGATATCTAGACAATATCACCAATATTCCCCAAGTGCATGGTCCTATTCCTCTTTTATAATTTTTTTTTTCCTCATGGTAATCCAAGAGTTTTGTAACTAATCTCACTTTCTCTCATTTCTCCTCTTTTATTTCTAAATTCAATTATCAGATTAGTTGTATAAAGCTCAGTTTTCAGGGTACTACTTTTAATTTTTCCTCTATACCTAAATTCAAATGCCTCCATAATTTTGTCCCTACTTGGCCATCTTTAGTTTTCTCCTGCTTGAACATCATAAAGCCCAGTGTATTTCCAACACTGTCCAGGGGAGGGTGTCCTTTTCCACAAATAAGGAGTACTGGGCTTCCTGGCTATCCCTGAAGTGGTGATAGGGACCTCAGGTTGTTTTAGATAGATAACAGGAACCATTAAGGGCATTCGGAGAATATGTCTAGTTCTTAATATTTTTAAGGCAAACACAGGTCATTGGGTGACAACATTATGAATATCTCAAAGTAAACACCCATGATCCTCATCTTAAACCCCAGTGACCTCCCCTCTGTCTTCATCTTTACCATCTGAGCCACCAGGGAAGCCCCTTTCATATACTACCCTCTCTCTAAAGTATTTCTTCTCTTCCTCAGCAACTCTAAGTATATTACTTAAGTAATATACAGAGGGCTTAAGCCCTCTGCACTTAAGCTTTCTCATCTATAAAACAGGGGTGACAATAATGACATCTAATCCATAGAGTTGATATGAAAATTGAACATAAATCACATGGAACAATGCCTGATATGTAGGAAGTTTTCAATAAACATTAACTATTATTCATTTTGCCATCATCACTCACATTTATTATAATAATTATTACTATTATTTCCTATCATGGTAAACAACAGAGAGATAGATTCTATTTTTTCTTATCCATTGGGAAGCCCACCTTTAAGTATAGGTTTCTATTTTTATTCTAAAATGTCATGTGTTGAATTCTTAATTTCTAATTAAGAAAATAATAAAAACTATGCTATACTAATTGTATGTCTGTTTTTCTCTTGCAATCAATAGCCTTAAATGGGGGGATAGGAGTAGAGAAGGTCTACATTCCTCCTTAAGTGGGTAAGATGAAGTTTTTTTAAAAGAAGGAAGGAAAGGGGGAGTAAAAAGAGGAGGAGAACACTTTATAACATTATCAGCAAACATTAGGATGCAAACAGGCATCCCACTCAAAGAGTTTCAACTATCTGGTGTTTATGAGGGCAGAAACTTTTTCAACTTTTTTAAAAACTAATAATTTATTTATTTTAATTGGAGGCTAATTACTTTACAATATTGTAGTGGTTTTTGCCATACATTGAGATGAATCAGCCATGGGTTCCCCATCCTGAACCCTCCTCCCACTTCCCTCCCCATCCCATCCCTCAGGGTAGTCCCAGTGCTCCAGCCCTGAGCACCCTGTCTCATGCATCAAACCTGGCCTGACAATCTATTTCACATATGGTAATATACATGTTTCAATGCTATTCTCTCAAATCATCCCACCCTCGCCTTCTCCCAGAGTCCAAAAGTTTGTTGTTTCCATCTGTGTCTCTTTTGCTGTCTCACATATAGGGTCATCGTTACCATCTTTCTAAATTCCATATACATGCGTTAATATACTGTATTGGTGTTTTTCTTTCTGGCTTACTTCACTCTGTATAATAGGCTCCAGTTTCATCCACCTCATTAGAACTGATTCAAATGCATTCTCTTTAATGGCCGAGTAATATTCCATTGTGTATATGTACCACAGCTTTCTTATCCATTCATCTGCTGATGGACATCTAGGTTGCTTCCATGTTCTGGTTATTGTAAACAGTGCTGTGATGAACATTGGCATACATGTGTCTCTTTCAATTCTGGTTTCCTCAGTGTGTATGCCCAGCAGTGGGATTGCTGGGTCATAAGGCAGTTCTATTTACAGTTTTTTAAGGAATCTCCACACTGTTCTCCATAGTGGCTGTACTAGTTTGCATTCCTACCAACAGTGTAAGAGGGTTCCCTTTTCTCCACACCCTCTCCAGAATTTATTGTTTGTAGACTTTTTGGCAGCAGCAATCCTGACCAGTGTGAGATGGTACCTCATTGTGGCTTTGATTTGCATTTCTCTGATAATGAGTGATGTTGAGCATCTTTTCATGTGTTTGTTAGCCATCTGTATGTCTTCTTTGGAGAAATGTCTGTTTAGTTCTTTGGCCCATGTTTTGATTGGGTCATTTATTTTTCTGGAGTTGAACTGCAGGAGCTGCTTGTGTATTTTTGAGATTAATTCTTTGTCAGTTGCCTCATTTGCTATTATTTTCTCCCATTCTGAAGGCTGTCTTTTCACCTTGCTTATAGTTTCCTTCGTTGTGCACAACTTTTAAGTTTAATTAGGTCCCATTTGTTTATTTTTGCTTTTATTTCCATTACTCTGGGAGGTGGTTCATAGAGGATCCTGCTGTGATTTATGTCAAAGGGTTTTTTGCCTATATTTTCCTCTAAGAGTTGTATAGTTTCTGGTCTTACATTGAGATCTTTAATACATTTTGAGTTTATTTTTGTGTATGGTGTTACAAAGTGTTCTAGTTTCATTCTTTTACAAGTGGTTGACCAGTTTTCCCAGGACCACTTGTTAAAGAGATTGTCTTTTCTCCATTGTGTATTCTTGCCTCCTTTGTCAAATATAAGGTGTCCATAGGTGCATGGATTTATCCCTGGGCTTTCTATTTTGTTCCACTGATCTATATATCTGTCTTTGTGCCAGTACCATACTGTCTTGATGACTGTAGCTTTGTAGTATAGTCTGAAGTCAGGCAGGTTGATTCCTCCAGTTCCATTCTTCTTTCTCAAGATTGCTTTGGCTATTCAAGGTTTTTTGCATTGCCATACAAATTGTAAAATTATTTGTTCTAATTCTGTGAAAAATACCGTTGGTAGCTTGATAGGGATTGCATTGAATCTATAGATTGCTTTGGGTAGTATACTCATTTTCACTATATTGATTTTTCCAATCCATGAACACAGTATATTTCTCAATCTATTTGTGTCATCTTTGATTTCTTTCATCAGTGTTTTATAGTTTTTTATATATAGGGAGTTAGTGATGGACAGGGAGGCCTGGAGTGCTGCGATTCATGAGGTCACAAAGAGTCGGACAGCACTGAGTGACTGAACTGAACTGAACTGATATACAGGTCTTTTGCTTCTTTAGGTAGATTTATTCCTAAGCATTTTATTCTTTTCGTTGCAATGTCAGTTTTTAAATTTTTTTATAGAGAATTAAATCATGTTAATTGTTGAAATGGTGCTTGCTCTTTTGCATAGCTACCAAATTCTGAAATAATGTGATGAATTTAAGAAATAAATGCTGAATGTTTACTCTCTGACAGATGCTACATAAAACAGGATCTCAAAAACATCTCATGTAATAAATATATATGTTTGGATGGGGTCTTAATAAGAAGTCAATTCTTAAGAACAAAAAAAAGATGAGAGCTGTTCATATCATTAAATACCCTGCTTTGGTTAAATTGTATTCTCATATAAGAAATTCATTGTTCAAATCCTTGACATTTATTACTATACTCATATGTACTTCTTATACAATTATTTTGTCTCTCCAGATAGATTACAAGGTTTTTGAGGGCAAGGACTATGTCTGTTGTAAATGTTATGGAACTTTTCAATCACTCTGTTTCCTATGGATCTGAAGTGTCCAGAAACTCATAGAAAATGAGTTTATTATTTGGTTGCATACCTACCCAAAAGCAACTGAGCATAAAGGTAGGACAGAGTGCTTTTTTCTTAGATTTTTATGTTCAATTTCTTCAACTAACTAAGATGAACCTTCTAGGAGCTACTTTTTAAAGTCATTGGGATTTTCAACAAGTGCCTCTCAAACGGTAGTTTTTAGCCCTCAGTGAATCCATGTTTTGCATTTCAGTCTCCTCCTTGTTTCGTAACTCATGAAGATGGAAAGCACTGTAAACAGCTTACTCTCTCTTCATTTGTTTCTCATTACATGTGTTACACAGAGATCAGTGCTTTGTTTTGTATTTAATGAGGTGTCTGCAAAATCATCATGGTTTTATATCCTCTATTACAAATTATAAACATGTGATTAGAATATCTCAATTTCTACAAAAGGAAGTCTTATGATGCCATGATTCCTGTTACACACCTCACTTAGCTGGCAGTAACAGAAGTGGGGTCGCAAGTTGGGAGCAATAATTTTACCCCTCTGAGTCATAAAATTTCAGAGCTGGATAAAAACTAGAACTCAGAAAAACTGTACTGTAAAGCCACTGGTAATAATTGCAATGTGCCTTACTTAGAAAATATATTCTGCCCTTTTAAGGGAGGAAAGTGTTTTTCACCTAGTTTATATTTAATGACTTCCTGTTATAGCTATTGAATTTTAAATGACAAATTTTGTCCTTCAGTTTTCACACTGGATAAAGGGATTTGGCACTTAGCATACATATCTATAACTCAACCAAATTTTAGTGATAAATATTTGATATTTCAGATAACATACTTAATGAGCTCATGGATGATTCAACTAAACTGTGCCATTTTTTCATTTGTGTATGGATTTTATTACCAAGTGCATACTCTGAACACCTCTCCCCTTCTTCCTTTTCTCTCCTGTCCTATCTCCTTCTTCTCTGGCAGCCTTTTAGTGAAGGTGCACATCTGCTGCCATAAACATACAAATTAGCACATCAATGTTTCTGATGGAAAAAAAGTGCAATAAGAGAATGTTTTGAAAGCAAGCCAGTTTGTCAGTAAATTATAAGCTTCATTACCATAAAACTCTAACAAATAGAACCCACATCTCATTAACTGAAAGCACAATATGACTGCAGCAATATTCATCTCCCCAAAGAGTGCTTATCCATAGGAAAAAAAAGATAAAAGTTTTGCTTAGAGTTGCCACTAATGACAGCATTAACTTTATTTATTAAAGAATGTCTAAGCATTTTGCAAAATGTACATTTTACACCCTCCCCTATCCTTTTTTTCTGATTTAGCACAGTGGCGGGTGATACAGTACTGGAGTTATATGATGGCTAACTTGATTCCACTTTAACATTATTCTAACTATGCTCTACTAAGGATGGAGACCAGTTGTTTTTTTTTTTTTTTTCCCTACAGACACTGCTTCTAACTGTGTATGGCTGGTAACATGTTTCCGCAGTACATTTAAGGCCAAAATTCTGTTCATTTCTGTAAAGGTAGAAGGAAAGAAATTAATTTCACTACTATATCCAAAATAGAAACTTACTTTCAAACCTAGAGTGTTCAATAAGTTTTGGAATTGCTTGGGTACCACTAAACCAACTTCTCTGTATATTATCTTGTCATGATTTGGAAACATTTCTTTAAAGATGTGCTATTGTGTATGTGATTCTGTATATTTAGTAATGTTTTTTAAATTCTCAGAAAGCAAAGTTAGATTTGGTAAAGTTTTCACAAGAGACTAGCAGTTTTAGAGAGGAGAGCTAATCTTAAATAGCTCCAATTGCTAAAGAGTGCCACTTTTGGAAGGGAAATCTAATCCCAAATTAAGTAAGTAATTAGACTGACAGAAGGGAACAGAGAGTAATTAGGAATAAAGACATCGCTAGTATATGTTGAGTAAGAATGGTTTAGTCAACTATTTAACTATGGACCAAGTTTGTGAAAATAATAGATAAGAGCTTAAGTGCCATGATGTCTTATACTTGCTGGAAAAAACAGGGACAATAAACAGATGAAAGGAGACTGGTGATAATTGTTCAGGCAGGGTGATGTGTGCATGGGAGTTTTCTGTAATATTCTCTTTACCTGTGTGAGTGCTTGAAAATTCTCATATTTTAAATTTTAAATAGAGAAGAAGGATTTGAAACTCACATTGCATAAGGAGATCCAACCTTCCTTTTATCTGTTTTCTATTATGCAAGGAAAACAGGAAAGGCTGAGAGAGAAGCAGCCTTAACAAGGGAAAAGCTTACTGTGTTTCATAGCAGAGCAAGAGTTGGACCCTGAATGTGCCAGCTATTAGTTTTATGGTCTTGTGCAAATCTCTGAGCTTCTTTCTTCATTTATGAATTGGGGGTGATTATTCATACATCACAAAGTTGTTATGAAGATTAAACGGAATAAGATTTGTGAAAGTAGGATATGCACATAAGTCCTACATTAATGCTCTCCTCTTTTACCTGGAAGTAAGATTGGTGGGTCAAGCAAAAAATTTTAATTAAAATACCCTATTTATTTAGAATTTCAGCAAAATAATAATTTTTTATATAATGTCCCCTGCAATATTTATCTGCAAGTCAAATAAGTCTTGATGTCCCATATTTGAACTGGCAACCATACATGAAAGGGATACTTCAGCAAGTGAATAGTCTTGCAAAGCTTTGCCATAACAAGCATACTGTACTTCCAGATAAGAGTGCTAGCTATAGCATGAGGGTTAGCACCTAATCGAAGATTTGGCATTGAAAGAACATGAAGAGACTAATGAGAGAGAATTTCAGTGGAGTGATGACAAACCCAGAAATATGAGCAATTCCAAATCTCCAAGGGCTAAATATTGTTTGAGGTTATCCATGAGTAAAGGGAAGGTGAGAAAAGAAGAAGCATTCAGAAACCTGGGCTCCCAAAGAGGTTACAAAAATAAGAGGTTTCTGACTTCAGGGTAAAAGAGATAAATGTATTTAAGTGAAAATTATTCTCTCTCTGTCTCTTTTTGTCTCTGTGTCTCTGGCTGTCTCTCACACATAACATAGTTTTAACTTCTCTGTTCCTTCTATTGTTCAATTACTCATTGGTTTTTTAAAATATATTACTAGATTTCCTGTATCCATTCTCCTGAGAATATATCTATTCATGTTCTTAGCCTTCTTTTGGACTTCTAACAGTGATTTTAAAAAAATGAAAGCTCAGCCTTAGAACTATAAAATTGTGTGACTGAAAGCCTCAGTAAGTAATGTCCAAAAAAGATTAGAACACATAGTTTTGTTTATCAAGTAATGGAGTATGATCTCAAGTGAAACTAATACAAATATTTCTCCACTCTCTGTGTAGTATTACTGTTTCTCATGGGGGCCTAGTTAAACAAATCAATCCTTATCTACAGCAAATCAAATCTGTGCATATATTAATTTTAAGTTGGAATTTTAAAAAAGGAAATAAACAAACCCACAGCTGTCTTAAAGCAAGAAATTCACTTGAAACTCTACACACATTCATGAGCTGATATAGAAATAAAATACACACTGTTTGAAGCTGATATACAAATTTTAAATGCCCATTCGCTCAGTGAATCTCTATTATCAAGTACTATTGTGTGGAATTTTAGCCTGCCAGTACCCAAACATAAATTTGCTATTGTTCTCCATTTGTTTCATGTGATATTTAGATGCTTGCTGCCTTTATGTTTCATATACATGCTTTGTTCCCCCAAATGCTTGCAAAAAATGTTTTACAAAATTGTTTTACAATTTTTTACATGTTTTACATGTAAAACATTTACATGTAAAAACAATTACATGTTTTACAAAAAATGCACAGTGACCAAAAACTTACTTAGAACTATCAAATAATGTTATATGCCTTCTCTTAAGTTGTCAGATAACATCTATCACAGGAAAGTCAATTTTTAAAACCAGACTCAGACTACAGTGAGGCCAATATGGTGCGCAGGGTGCATGTTCAATGAAACACTCATTCTTAGTTAAAGTTTGACTCTTTTGTGACCCTGAGAGCATGAATATCCTTAAATATTGCACCCAAGCTGCCTCACCCTAGTCTGAAGCTGTCTGTTAAAGTGCCAGCATGTCTATAACAGTATTTGTCTGTTGAAAATGACATGTTTAAAACAAAGAAATAAGATTTCTCCTGAAAATGTAAGAAGAGTGCATCAAAGAACTTTGCCTGACTAAGTCTTGGTGTTCCTCGGACAGATCTCACAGTCATTCCCAAACATCTGCTGATCTTTGCCATCTGCTTTTGGCTTCTTCACATTGGACTGTTTCCTGATTGCCACCTGCTTGAGCAGCTCGTGCTTCAGGCCTTGTCATCCTTTACCAATTCTTGCTGTTCCTCTGGGACCAAGAGTAAGATAGAAGCAATCCTTTGTATTCTTGAGGCATTGCATTTAAACATATTTTTGGCATTTTTCCTTTTCTCAGATTTTCTCTTCATAGTCAACGTGTTTCACATCTCCAACTTAAATATTGAACAATGTTTATTCATAAATGCTAAAGTGAAGATAATAAAGCAATTATAATTAACATGATGATATTAAACCTGCGATACTACCTGACAAAATCACTGACCCACACCTGCTCATGAAGATGCTGGATTTGCTTCTGTAGTAGAAGGTTAAACACATTTCTTTCTTAGCATTCTTTTTATGCAGTGGAGATGCACTCAGTAAAATGGCATAAAACTAATTGTTGTAAACTAAGAATGAAGCTGTGATCTGGCTATTGTTACCCTGATGGGGAAAATGTGAGCTGTCATGATGGCATTATGTAAGGTTTTTAGTTTTCTCTGCTTTGTACTTTTGACCTTTCCTTTCTTTATGGCAGTATAAGATGATCCAGTCTGATCCTGAACATTTCTTGACCCAGTCTCCATGCAGCTCTGTCTTCAAGGGAACCTGGTTCCCTCATTGAAGAATGATCTTAGAAAACAAGATCTGGATACTACATGTGCTCTTTGCTACTAGGGTGTTATTGCTTCTTCTCATGAGGCAGGAAATGGATGGGCCCTAGGCTGAGCAGCTGAATCTGTCTCCTATAGACAGATACTCCAAGACAAAGATAATGATGGGAGCAAGGAGGAGCTGAGTGCTGCTGGGATAAAAGATAAAGAGATCAAGTATTTATCATTCTCAAAGTCAAGGAGACCTCTCAGAGGACACATGAGGAGAAAGTGGGGTCAAAAGGGAGGGGGTGTCACCCCATAAGGAGGGTTGTGAAGCTTCACATAGGCCTCTGCACTGGAATCTGTCTTGGCTAAAAGATGCACGCTCATATTGGAGAGGGACCTAAGACAGGTCAGGTATGTAAAAATATAATTGGGTGAAAGTAAACAGAGACCCAGAAGAACTGCCCTACTTAAATGATTTAACCACCTCTTACTGTGCTCCTCCTCATTAGGGAGGATGTTCATACCTTTTCTCTTTGGGCATGCATCTTGGTCTTGCTTCTATCTTAACTAAACTGTTTCTCTGTGTGCTCTCCCACTTGTTGTGTTATGTCTCTAATAATAAATCTGTTTTTACAGTTTTTTCCCTCCTTGAGAAATTCATTTTTCAGTGGGGACAAGAGCCAGGGAAACTTTGCTTCTAACCTCTAGCCCCTGGTGGACTGGTGGCCAAGATTCCTGATTTTCACTTGGGCTACTCAGGTTCAATTTCTAGACAGGAAAATAAAGTTTATTCAAGCCACTGCACACTACTGTCTCCTCGAGATCATTCAGTTACAAAGCAAAAAGATATATATGTGGATAATAAACAATATGTATACAAATACCTAAATATGCCTTTAAAACTCCACTCATTTCTACAGTTACTTAAGTCTGCAACTTATTTTCTCACCTCCTCCAGTGAGATCATTTCATATATTTGTAATATAGTTAGCTGGTTTTGTCACTTTCTGCCTTCCACCCTGGGATTTCCTTGACCTCATAAAGGATGTTTTTTAAATATGCATACATTATGTTAACTCCTATGGTTAGAGTTTTGACAAAAAAGTAGTGTCATGAGTTCACACTTACAATATCATATCCAATAGTTCCTCTATTCTCAATAATTTTCTATGCTTCGCCTATTCAATTTTCTCCTCCCTGCAGGCCTCTGGTAACCACTGATTTTTCTGACTACTGTATGTCATATAATGGGAATCAAAAAGTATGTAGCATTCTTAGACTGGTTCCTTTAACTTAAAAATGTGCATTTAGAGTTCATTCATTTTTTTTTTACACTCTATTCTCAATTTTAGGTTTATAAGATCATTTTCTCACCATTAAGTAGCTTATAGAGTTTTGTTTATTTTTTTATTTTAATTAAACTAAGGAAATTCCTTTCTATCCTAGTACACCACTGCTCATAGTGCACAAAAACACTAATAGTTTCATTGTTAATTAAATGAAAAACTAACCTTTTAAATTTTTTATATTATGCCAAAGTCCTGGATGGTGTATATACCTATAGGTATATAAGAGCACTTTAAGAGTATTTTAGGAAAATGATTAGTGTTACTAAATAAACTGGGCTTCCCTGGTAGCTCAGCTGGTAAAGAATCTGCCTGCAATGCAGGAGACCCTGGCTCAATTCCAGGGTGGGGAAGTTCCCCTGGAGAAGGGCCAGGCTACCCACTACATTATTCTTGGGCTTCCCTGGTGGCTCAGCTGGTAAAGAATCCACCTGCAATGTGGGAGACTTGAGTTCGGTCCCTGGGTTGGGAAGATCCCCTGGAGAACGGAAAGGCTACCCACTTCAGTATTCTGGCCTGGAGAATTCCATGGACTGTATAGTCCATGGGGTCGCAAAAAGTCGTTCAGACTTTCACTTTCACTTTTCTCTATTCTATGTTGAAACTTTATCAAGAATGGATATTGGATTTGTTCAAATGCTTTTTCTGTGTCAGTTATATGATTACATGATTCTTAAATGCATTGATGTGTTGAATTACATTGATTGATGTTGAAATGTTGAAACAAACTTAAAAAAAAAAAACTAGTAAATCCTAATAAGCATGGTGCAAAATTATTTGTGGACATGCTGGATTTGATTTCCTAATAATTTGCTGAAGATTTTTGCATCTATGCTCATGATAAGTAGCAGTCTATGCATTTTATTTATGTGGTTTATTACAGGTAATGTCTGCCTCATACATCAAGTGAGTTAGGAAATGTTCCCTTTCCTTGTATCATCTGGAAGAGATTGTGGGAAATTGTTATTATTTCTTTCATAGTATTTGGTAGAATTGCTCAATGAAACTGTATAAGATGAAGGCTTTCTTTTTTGGTAATTTATTCATTTTTGATTCAAGTTTCTAATGGATATATGCCTGTTTAAATTATCAATTTTTTCCTTGTGAGCACTGGTAGTTTGTGTCTTTCAAAGAGTAGTTTCAAAGGTTAATTTCATCAAATTATAAAACTAGTGAGCATAAACCTGTACATAGTACTTTTATTTTAATTTTAAGGTATTAGTAATGACTTTATTTTTGATATTATTGTTTTGTGACTACTTTTCTTCTGGGTTAGCTTGGCTAGAGGTTTATCAATTATATTGATCTTTTCAAAGTAGCAGCATTTATTTTCATTGATTTCCTCTATCATGTTCCTGCTTTCAATGTTATTGAAATTCTACAATTTTTATTGTTTCTTTCCTTCTGATTGCTCTAATCGTCAATTCTTCTTATTTCTCTTGCCTCCTAAGGTACAAGATAAGTTTATTGATCTTAGATCAGTCCTCTTTATATGCATTTTTAATGCTTTAATATATGCATTCAATGCTATAACTTCATGTGTAAGCACTGCTTTAGCTGCATCCTGCAACTTTTGATGTTATGTTTTCATTTAGTTCAAATTATTATTATTTTTATATTGAAGTATAGTTGTTTACAATGTTGTGTTCAAGTACACTAGCTAAAATTATTTTCAATTTCTCCTGAGACATTATTTGATACATATTTCATTTGTTAAATTGATTGAAATATTGAAGTAATGTGTTTAATTTCAAAATATCTGGCAGTATTCTTTTTATGTTTCTGTTATCAATTTATCATTTAATTCTGATATACTCTGAGGACTTTGTGTGATTCATATTCTCTAAAATGTGTTAAAATGAGTATTATGACACAGTACATGATCTTTCTAAATGTTCCTTGTGAGCTTAAAAAGAATATTATGCTAGTGTTAGTTGGAGTATACTGTGTGTGTGTGTGTGTGTGTGTGTGTGTGCGCGCGCGCGCGCGCGCGCACGCGCATGCTCAGATGCTCAGTCGTGTCTGACTCTTTGCAACTCCATGGACTGGATCCCACTAGGCTTCTCTGTCCATGGGATTTTCCAGGCAAGAATCCTAGAGTGGGTTGCCATTTCCTACTCCACGGGATCTTCCTGACCCAAGGATTGAACTCACATCTATTGTGTCTCCAGTATTGGCAGGTGGATTCTTTTCAGGTCAACTGTATGCTTACTGATGTTATGCTTGCTTGATTTATCAGTTACTGAAAGAGTGCTGCTTAAGTTCCCCGCTATAACAATGAATTTGTCTATTTTTTATTGCAGTTCTATGAATTAATCTTCATATATTTTGATGCTCTGTTAGATGTGTACACATTATGGCTTGCTATTTGGGGGCAAGTTGACCCCTTATCATCATGTAATTCCATCTTTATCCTTAATAATTTTATTTTTTGTTAAGTGTACTTTGTTTGAAATTAATATAAGGAGCCTAATTTCTTTCATTTATTGTTACCACTATACATGACATGAGCCTTCCTCTCTTTTCATCCAAAAGCAATTTCAATTCTATACTAAAATAAACTCACATATATACATACACAGGCTTTGTACAACAATTTTCATAACACATTTATTAATAATAGCCCCCAGATGGAAGCAACCCCAAGGTCCATCAACAGAAGAATTGATTAACAACACATGTTACTTCCATATTATGAGAAACTATTCAGCAATAAAAAGGAATGTACTAATAAAATGAGCATTAGTTTGGATAAGTCTTAAAAACAAAGAAATTAGGCATAAAGGAGTGCATACCTAATGATTACATTTAAATAATATTTTAGTGATGGCAAAGTGGTCTTCAATGATAGAAATTAGAAAGCAGCTGCCTCTGAGTGGAGGGAGAATAAGCTGGAAAGGGACATGAAAGAAACTTCTGGAATGATGAAAATGTTCCTCTACATTTTGTTTTAGATGGTGATTACATAGATGTATACAACTGTCAAAACATCAAATGGAATGCTAAAGATGTATTTTAAGATCTCAGTAAAAAGTTCAGCTTCTGTAAATATATTTGTGCATTTTCTAAATGTGAAAGGTAAATAGTGAATTAAGCATGCTGTAAGACAAAAAAGAAAGAGAAAGAACAAAAGAGAATTTAAAAATAAAAAGAGAAAGAGTTAAACTGTTTATCATGTAGGATATTAGTTGAAGAATCAAGTAAGCAGTTTGTCAAACAGTAGATAGACATATTTTTGGTGGGATGACTAGAAAATAATATTTTAATTTCTTGTTCATCTGTGAGAGAAATATGAATCTTTTGCCTGAGTTTGTTCAGAGAGTTCACAAGAGTTAACTTACTGTCATTCATCAGGTCTTACCCATCAGAATGCACTATTTAGCAGTTTTATTGGCAAAAGATTATTCACTAAGTACTATATTTAGCTTAAGTGTGTTCATCAAAAGTTTTATATGGGGAGATTATGGGTAGCACTTTGATAATAATTAACTGTTTGTCTTTTCTCTCTTGATAATAGAGAGACACATATCTTTTTAGTTCAGTCCATTCAGGCTGCTATAACAAAATACTGTACATTATGTGGCTCATAAACAGCAAACATTTACTTCTCACAGTTTTGGAGGCTGGAAGTCCAAAAGCAAGGTGCTGAGTGTGATGGAGTTCTGATGAGGCTGCTCCATTAAGTTGAAGACTGCCAAGTTTTCACTATGTCCTCACATGGTGTAAGGGATGAGCTAGATCTCTGAGACCTCTTTTATAAGGGCACTAATCCCTCTCATGATGACCTAATCACTTTCCAAAGATCCCACCTTCTAATACCATTACCATGGGTGTTAGGTCTTCAGCATATGAATTAGGGAGGGACATAAACATTTATATTGTAACACTTTCTCATTTTGGAGACAGAACTAAAGTCCAAATCTATCAATAAGCTATATTAAAGATGTTAATGGACTAGGTAACAGGCTTACAACAAACATGGTCTGAATAGCAGTATACCTAATTTCATCTGATAATGAACCCTATGAATTCTGAATTTAGCTTCTAGAATCATAAAAACAGAAAGATGACTATATTAAATTCCTTCATTTTATAGATAGGGAAATCAAGTTTAGAGGGATAAAATGGCTCATTCCAATTTACATGAAAGAGTTAGTAGCATAACTAAGACTAGAACATACTCCCTCTTCTCTAAGTCCATTTTTTCTAATCAATTTTTGATATAACTCAAATTGGCATACTGCCTTTTTCACATAGTGCATTTTATAAAGCTTCCCTGGTGGTTCAATCAGTAGTCTGCCTGTAATGTAGGAGACCTGGTTTCAAACCCGGGTTGGGAAGACCCCTTGCAGAAGGAAATGGTAACCCACTCCAGTATTCTTGCCTGGATACACCCAGTGATGACTTAATGTTGAGAAATCAATTATGATTGATTAGAGAGAAGGAAGGGTAGCTCACCTTTGTTGAGGGGAAAACAAGAGCAGAAAAACAGGAAAAGCTTCATTAGAATAAAACAGTAAGAAATTAAGCATAATGAAATCCTTCCAACTAGATCAGTTTAGATTCTAACCCAGTCTCATCACTATGTCTGAATGATCATTACTTCTCAGTCTAGAAAATGATCTATATCCCCAATAAGAAACATTCAAAAGAGAAAGATAATGTCAATTTATAAGAAAACAAATTCTTCAACTCCATTTTGTAATCTTTGTACCTTGTCAGAATCCTTATTTTGGTAGATAATTTTCTCTGATTTTTTTTAAACTTTATATTCTCTATTCCATACTATTCATTTCTTTAGGATTGGGACATAAAGATGTGGTAGCTGTGTTACTAAATGCTCTAAAATGTTCTAAGGTGTTCTCCTCAAGATATCCACCCACAGTTGTTGATAGCTAACACTCCCAAATTCTCAATAACAAAAACAAATGCTATTCTCATAGCTATATTAATTACATTAATCTGGGAACCCTCTTCCTAAATGATATAACAAGTATATTGAATAATTATTATTTACCAGGCACAGTGCTAGGTATTTTACAGGCATTATTTTATTTAATTCTCACAACAATCTCATAAAGTTAGCAATATTATTATCCTTATTTTATAGGTGAAGAAGCTGACATTCAAGGAAGATAAATAACCTAGCTAAGGGCACATAGGTAATTCCTGAGCCATTACTCTTAACCATTACGTTCAGACATGGTAAGTGAAAATTTCAACAGCTTCCTACCTAGATAAATTAGAACATTTCTGCTTTTATCTTTTGCTTGCTAGAATATTAATTACAACTGGTAATTCCCATGATTCTAATCATTTAGTTAAAGGTGTTCTTCTTTTCTACTTGCCTCTTTTAAAAAGGGAAGAATTGATAAGTAGCATTAAAAAGGGGATTGGAAATACCAAATGTTATCTAAAATCACATCTAGAATTCACAATTAGTAAAACAACATCACAGTATTAGCTGGAGTTCCATCATAAATAAAATGTCAATAGATCAGAAATTGGAAAAATTAGGTGGTTATAAATTGCTTCTTCATAGTACTTGTCATCAGTTTGACCTTCTGGCAGTTGTCAGTTCTCCCTTTGTGATTCAGTAGCTTTTACAGAGTTGTTTTAAATTTCAGAATAAAACAAAACATATAAACAACAGAATAAACATTTATGGAGCTTGGCCTTTGACCAGACATTATTTTTTGTCTCCTGCAAAAGTCTCAGAAGATAGACATTTGACATTTTCTCTTTGAGTAGAGGCTGCTTTCCTCTGTGCTTCTTATCATTTTCTCTCACTACCTTCTATATCCTATCTGATCTTACACATAACAGAAAGCAAAAGATAGGTGCATATTTAGAACAGAAGGGTTAGAACAAAGCGAGAGCTTTACAACTGAATATCGCCTTTCATTCACCTTTCATCTTCTTCCTTCTCTTCATTTCCTTCTCTTGCACTTGCACATGATGTAGTATGAGCTATTTAAAGTCAGTGGCACCTTTTTCAAAATAATCTTCAATAGATGTGTGTGCAGGAGTGAGCAGTTCCAGAGACTTTGGTTAAAAGTATGTTTTCAGCAAAAATGACAATAGATTTGTGTTGTCTGACTTGCAAGCATGGAAGGTCTTTATCAGCAGACTTTGTAATTCTGGAGAATGCAGTTATAGCCCAATAATAGTATACCATACATTATTTCACATTCTCCAAAGAAGAATTCTTAAGATGTCTTTTGTTTAGTCAAATAATAATCTTGGCATAATCTCCTTTAGTATGTTTAACTTTTTAGACACTAAGTGTTTAGTTTTTATTTCGCATCACTGCTTCTGGGTTCTGAAATTAACTAAGTATGTATGTAAAACATATACCTAACAACAAACCAACCAATGGTGAGGTACTTAACCAAAGATAGGTGCCCTTTAACTATTTGACAGATATATGGAATATATCTATTATATGTTAATTCACGTATTAAGCTCACAGGGATGAAATGTAATGGCACACTTGCTTAAAAAATTCTCTTTGCTCCTTTTAAGTTTCGAAGACTATAGCATTGGTTTTGTCATCAGGTAATTGCTATGCAATGAATTTATTTATAAATTACATTCAGTTCAGTTCAGTTGCTCAGTCATGTCCAACTCTTTGCGACCCCATAAATCGCAGCACGCCAGGCCTCCTTGTCCATCACCAACTCCGAAGTTACCCAAACTCGTGTCCATTGAGTCGGTGATGCCATCCAACCATCTCATCCTCTGTTGTCCCCTTCTCCTCCCACCCTCAATCTTTCCCAGCATCAGGGTCTTTTCAAATGCGTCAGCTCTTATAAATTACATTACATTCCCCAAAATCTTTAATTTTGCACTGTAATTTTTTTTATAACAGAAAGTTGAGTAGCATCATCTATGAATTCATCTAAGCCACCAGGAAGAAAAGGCTTTGCTAATGTATATTACATCTGAGCTTGGATTTGGAAGGTAGTTCAGAGTAGAAAATGTAGCTTCTGTTAGCAAATAATAGGGTGTTTGACATAATGAATACTGAGAACCCTATACCGGTGATTCCAAATCTCTCTCCTGTGAGTGATCCAAAGCATAAGACTAAACAAATATAATTAGGTTTTGCTGAGTAAAGTTATTATTTGTTTAAATGTTGTAATCTTCTTACTAAATATAATCTGAAACTTAATTTGATGACAAGTAGTAAATATTGAAAAGCAGTGTGAACTTTCATAAAATGTATCTGGTATGCAACCCCCTTTGATATTTTTTATATTTTCATAATTAAAACTTACTTCCCCTACTGTTTCCCCAAGTCTCCTAAAATCACAGTGAAAATTTCTTGGAAATACAAGGTGGACACAGCAGAAAATTAAACTTGTTATTTTAATCTTATAGAAATCAAACAATTGTGTGATAGAATGCATAGTAGATGCATACAAAGAAATTGTCTTCTTTTAACTGGGTAGCCAAGATCTTTGGGAAAATCTTTCTAGAACATTCACAACAAAGCTGAAAGGATCTAAATATAGTCATGGAGGATATTTTTGTCTCCAGTATAAAAGTCTGATGAATTTAGTAAAAACAGGAACAACTGCTTTTATGTACTGCTGATATAATACAAAATGTCATCAGAGGAGAATTTAAAGCAAATTGCAAGTCACTGTCAGCACTGAATAGAGAAAAGACTTTGGTTTCTTTCCAGAGCAGTTGGAAAACCTCCCAGTGGTCCTACAAAGCTGTAAGCACAAGCAATCCAGCAACTGGACATTCCATATGTAATGTTAGCTGAAGCTCCCTAGAGGCACTTGAGTCTCAGTACATAGCCTTCAGTCCAAAATAATCTGACCAGTTAAAAATACATAAAACAAAGTCCCCCCCACACACAAAAGGGAAGAAGAAAACAACTAAAGAAAAAATACCCAGAGGCATATAAAAATGAGGTGGCTTCACAGAGTGAAAACAAAAGGAAAATATGATTTTGAAGCCATGCAACGGTAACAATTCTCTATATGGTCTTAGCCAAAGGCCAAAGGTGAGTAAAAGGTCTGTGACAATTATCTGGGTTAATTTCACTGGAAAAACAACTCCTTAATTTCTAAGACCCTGAGGCAAAAGTTTCAGCTTATTTTAAGCTCAAACAGTCTGGATATTACTTTAGATCTCTGATATATTTTTGTTTTAGAATAATGTTGCTGCTTAGTAAAATCACGTTCTTTAAAAAAAAAATACAGAAAGATAAGGAATGAAAACAAAAATCCCCTGAAATTCTATCTATAGTAGGTTTCAGGAATGAATTTGATTTGGGAGCCTTTTTTTCCCGTTCAAATCTCATTCATCCCTCAAAGTAGAGCTGTGGTTCTATCTCTTCTGAGCCCACTGTGATTAGACTGTTTACCTCTTACACATCTTTGCTTTTGATTAAGTTCTAAAAAAAAATAATGGAAACATTCCACAGTTAGATATTCACCTGTTACAATTTACTTTTATTTTCCCTAAATGACAATAAGCTGCTCAAGTCAGAACATATTTGTATCTCATTTACAGTAGCTTATATAGTATTGTTAATACAGGAGACATTCAATGAGTCAAGAATTTTTAACTTGTTTTGTACTGATTTCTATCTGAAGGATTTATCAGAAGAGACCAAAAAAAGAATCTGAATCTTTTAATCAGGTTTGCAATTTCCTTGAGGCTTGGTAGCAACTTCATCATTTATATTAACTGATGCACATTTTAAAACTTTGGTTAAATAGGACATAAATCCTAAAACCTTTTGGTCTAGTACCACTTAATACTCTTAAAAACTATTCAGGACTCCAAAGAGATTTTGTTTGGGTGGGTTAAATCTACCAATAATTACCATATTAGAAATTAAAACTGAAGAAGTTTTAAAACACAGGATATAGAAGCACATATTTCATTAATCTCAAAGGAATGACATCACGTATCATGCAGCCTTTGGAAAACTCCACTGTACACTCGTGAGAGAATGAGAGTGAAAAAAGCAGATAATGTCTTCATATAATGATGAAAGGGCTTCCTATGTAGCACTGGTGGTAAAGAACTTGCTTGCAGTGCAGGAGACATAAGAGATGCAGGTTCGATCCCTAGGTCAGGAAGATCGCCTGGATGAAGGCATGGCAACCCACTCCAGTATTCTTGTCTGGTGAATCCCATGGACAGATGAGTCCGTAGGAGTGCAAAGAGTCAGACATGACTGAAATGACTTAATACAGCACATGCACATATAATGATGAAAATATTTTGACCTCGTGGACTTTGGGGAAGGATCTTGGGGACCTCAATTTTCCCCAGACCACCCTTTCAGAACTGCTGCTCTAGATGAACTAAACTCAACACATTTGTTTGAAACTAATCGAAGTATTTGGAGGTTTATGAATCAAAAAGGAACTGAAGGCATAGGGTATGGTCAAAAGGGTATTTTGCTCAAGTGCTCCTGTAGGCAGTTGGTTAGACCTAGAAGATACGAGTATCCACTTAAAGGCTGGATTTGTCCTTAAAAAGCTAGACTTCAAGGTTAAACGGCCATCTAGTCAGTATTTCTCTATTGTAATCCAAAGACCTCCACATCAGAATCATTAAGGATTTAAACTGCAGATAACTGGACCTCACTACAGATCAACTGAAGCAGAATCCTAGAGGTGGAGACTGGAAACTTGCTATTTTAATAAGATCCCCAGATGAATCTGTTACTCAGTAAAATTTAGAAACCACAGACAAATAAGTCAACAGGTCACCCAGACTATGCAACAACCCATACTTCCACTGGCTCTGGTTCGGCCATTTGCAGAATCACCCAGTACCTCCGGAAGGACTCATTACTTTGATTCAGATACTACTATCGGGCTGTAGAAACTTTAATACCTGAGTGAGATCCCTCCATTATTTTTTAGTAATCTTAGAAGAGACACTTTCCCATTACCTGGCCCTCCAGAATCGGATCTTTTTTTCTAATGAACTCTCCCCCTAAGAAGAGTATCCACATATCAGTACATTTCTTTGAAAGCTGGAAGTGGAGGATCTGAAATACTTCAAAAATAAAGGCAAATAGATAGCTCTTGAGCACTTGTGATTAACCAGGATCTTTGAATACACACTTATATTGGCAACAGGCAGACAGCATAATTCAGGCAAGATTTTAAAGTGGTATCTAGAGATGGACTTCATTATTATTTTGATTTTGAGTTTCATCAGCAAATTTTCCTGCACACTGAATTATAATCAGTCTATGAAAATGTTACATTTTCTCCAGCAGGCTCTTTATTTGACCACTTGAGGGGTGTGTGTGTGTGTGTGTGCGTGTGTGTGTGGCTGTGGTAGGGGGTGAGGGTGGGGTGCAACTACTAGAGTGGGGGAAAAAAGTGAATTTTTTGTCTAAAGTAGTAAATCGCTCAGAGAATCAATCAAATCTGCACTATCAGGAAACCAAACAATCTTCTTTTTGTTAAGACTTTTCATTCTAATCATCACAGGGGCTTTCAATGGCTCCTGGTGTGCAATACAAGATTCTGAAGTTCAATTAAACATATAGTCAAATACAAAAATGAAGACTCTTTATTCTAACACAGCTACTGCATTAAATACAACAATGCGTGAGATTCATGTATCACCAATTGAAAAGTTGAAAGCATTATACACCGTGGAGATTTTTTTTTTAATTGTGGTTAATCCTCTCCACCTTAATGATTCAGGAAATGAAAAATGGCCTTACGGGTAGATGAAATAGGTGACTATTTACACAGTGATATTTAAAATGTGTCTCCAGAGTCTTCTTTCCCTGAAATATCACCCATGGTTATATCAGCCTACATATATAAAGTGATTTGGGGCTTCCCAGGTGGTGCTAGTGGTAAGGAACCCCGTGCCAAAGACATGAGAGATGTAGGTTTGATCCCTGGGACGGGAAGATCCTCTGGAGGAGGGCATGCAACCCACTCTAGTATTGTTGCCTCTATCCCATGGATAGAGGAGCCTGGCAGGCTACAGTCCATAGGATCACACAAAGTCAGTCAGACACGACTGAAGTGACTTAGCACTCACAGATGTAAAGTGATTTATACATTGCAAAACAATTTCATATAATTATCAAATTAATTTTCTCAACAGCCCTGAAATAGCTAAGAGGTCTCATCATCCTCATTTTACATATGTGAAAACTGAGTCAAATATGCACAAAGAAAGAGATTATATTTTAGTCACTTAGTTTGTAACAGTTACTTTTCACATCTGACTTAATATAATTCTCTTTATAATCCCACTTTACAAATGAGGAGAATGAAGTTCAGGGAAGTTAAGCAACCTGCCCAAGGTCACAAAGCCAATAAGTAGCAAAGCTGAGATTTCAACCCAAGTCTGTGTTCCTCTGATTTCAGAGCCAAAGCCTTTCACAGGTTGGCACATATGATTCATTTTTAATAAAGCTTGATAAAATGTTTTCAGCATGGATTTACATAGTCTTAATTATAAGCAGAAAGAAATTAATCTAAAATAGCTTTTGCTTTTTAAACCGAGTACTCAAGAAATTAAGTATGCCTTCAATTTGTTTGCATATATATTTATGTGTGTGTATTTATAAACTTATGGTCTAATGGGTTACTGCAAAGCAACGTTTTTCATTAACTTTCCTCATTTTACTTATTAGTCCATGTTTATATCTTAAATTTATAATATATACCAAGGTGAACATAAAATGCATTAATTTTACTTTTTAAGCAATATATTTTCCTAATTCATAAAGGTATTCTCCAGAGTTATCATTAATAATAGCTCACTTGTACAACTCTACCCTCCCAACACCCCACTTCACTCAACACACACACACCCACCCACCCCATACACGCACACAATTAACTCTGTTTTCACACTTGCTCCAATACTAGAAACCAGATGACTTAGCCATGATTATAAGCTCAGTCCCACCACACCTTACTGCCATAGAAATAGTATGAGTAACCCTATATCTGCAATTTGAGAACTCAAAATCAATATAATTTTAACACTGGTAATACTATTAAAATGAATTCATTAATAATAGTCACTCAGTGCTGTCCTATAGCTAAGTTCTTTTCTCTGTCACCAACCTCAATCGCTCCATGAAAGGCTTTTCAGTCATCATCCTTCTGCTGAACTACCAGCAGATATGTAATCTTCAATTGTTTGCTGCATTTCTGCATGGACTGCATTTCTGAGATGTATTGCAATTTGGATGATTTCTTCATTGTGGAACTATATTAGGATGGATGTCAGTACGTATATCTGTTAAATAAACTAAACTCTGATCCAGTACACATGTTTTGATCTGAGCCACTTATGTGATGCACATACAGCTATAGTCCTGAGGCCGTGTGGTTGAATGAAAGAAATAGGGGTTCTGGTGTCAGTTTGCCTGTGTCTCAATATTGTCTGCTGTTTACTAGCTTTGTTGTTGTTGTTGTTCAGTTGCTCAGTTATGTCTGACTCCTTGGGATGGACTACAGCACACCTGGCTCCTCTGTCCTTCACCATCTCCCGGACCTTAGAAACAACTACTTTAACTTCTCCAGCTGTCTTTATCCTCATCTATAAAATGGATACGATAATAGTAACTGTCTTAAAAACTTGTGACTATTAAATGAGACAAAATATATCAAATATCTGGCACAGAGTAAGTAGTAGAAAAATCTGTTTCTTTTTCCTTCCTCATATTTTCTCATCTGGCATGCCCTACTGTTATTTAATTTCTAATTCTGACTCTCAGGATATCAAGAAAAATTAGAGTGATCTATGTTGAAGGAATTTCTGATAGCTTCTGATTTCTACAAGACAATAACTTGTTTTGGAGTCATTTCCATAAATGACGTGTTTTAAAACAATTTTTTTTAGAAGTCTGGAGCAAAGAACTTGGGAAAAGCAATAATAGCCTATTGATCTTCATACAAATAGGTCCAACAGTGAGGCATGCTTTGTCAGTTGCTTTTGCCAGTATGGGTAGTGACATAATCTCATTATCACCTGTTCACCCTTGTCACTTACCACACAGAGTTTGCAGGACAGCTGGGGGCAGAGAGGACAGGAGTACTGCTTATAGTTACGCAACTGAATAATTCTGTCTGGCCCATTCTAGGGTAGTGCCATGCCTTCATTAATCTCATGCTTATTAATACACTGAATTAAATAGCAACAGATCCCTAAAAGTATCTGGTCTATCTTCTTGAAGTACTTTTAGACATTCTAAACTGAGAGCTTTCCACAGCATAGCTACATTATATTTTGAAAGGGAGTTCATGGATGGCATCTTTTGACAACTGTCTCCCCAGAGATCAGCATGACAATCTCTTCATCACCTCCTTATTAGTCTGATGGAAAAAGAGAAAATCATCTTTATGTTTCCATCTCCTGGATTCTTTTTCTAGTGAGAGAGAAATGATGAATTTTAAATGATACTCTGTCTGCACTTACACATCTGTGAAATTTCTTTGAAAACAACCAGCAATGTCATTTTGGCAGGACAACCACATTTTTAATGACCTCATAATTGCTGGACAGAAGTAAATATATCCTTGTATGGTTCTCACTTATCATTTCAATAAAGTCCTCAAAATCTTTTGAGAGATATGTGAGTAATATCTAGAGCTGTCTCATGAAATCAGAGGTGATGGGTAATGAAAGGCATTTAGAACTTAGCCACTTTCACAACTAAGTTACTTTCTGGCAAATCTTCAACTTTCATTACCCATTTTTCCCTCCCCAAAACAGTTATTTAAAAAAACCAAATATGTATGTATGTACTGGAGTAGGTTGCCATTTCCTTCTCCAGAGGATCTTCCCGACCCAGGGATCGAACCCAGGTCTCCTGCATTGCAGGCAGACGCTTTACCCTCTGAGCTCAGAGCTCAGTGGATAACTAAAGTAGCCTAACAGCTTTGTGTCAAAGAGTCAGTTTTGAGATGATTCCTATTTTGCCTTTATAAAACCTGAGTGCCTTCAAATATTCCCTGCTGGTACAACTTTACTAATTATATGGATGATCTTACTATCTTTAGAGGGTCCAATTGGCTCTTTATATTTATATTTCTGCCAAATATGAGCCCAGTTTGGATTAAAACTAAACTACAAAATTCCAAATTTTCCCTTTCATTCCTACTTCCATGCCTGTTCTTGGCGTGGAATACCATCTCCTCCTCTGCCCTTGTATAATGTACACACCCTTCAAAACACAACTCAAACCCCAATACCACATGAACTATTTCACAACTACTTTTACCTAAAATTAGTTTCTTCTTCTGAATTTCCATTGTGGAAAATGACAGCTAATAGTCTGCGTTTATTCTTTTTTTATTGCATTCTTCTTATATAGATGTTTTTCTCTCTCCGCAGAAAGTTTGAATATTCCTTGAAGTCACTACCAATTTTGTATTTAACTTTTGTTGTATAATCCACACTAAACCAAATAGTGAATGCATGCAGAAGGTATTCAATAAACATTCATTGTATAAAAGCAAATAAGTTGCAAGGCAAAAATCTGAGCTAGAATCCATAAATATATAATACCTATTATGGTTTGTGACAATTCTAAGGTGCCATTGGTTTTATCACTATGCCCAGCTATTTGGCGTCTATATTACATTTCATTCTCATGTAATCCAATTAAGGTGATATTTTACTAAATAGGCATTTTTAGGTAAAAACAGCCAATGATTGCAATATTTTGATAATCATAAGAGGATTTCCTGTGGATTCCTTGCTATTATTCAGAAAAAAATGCAAGCTCTCAAACATAAACTATATAAATATGACTTACCAACTATTAGCAGGCATTAGCTCAAGTTTCATTACTCCCACTGATCTGGGAAGTGTTAAAAGGGCTTCAACGCTCTATCACAATTATATTGCTAATAATAAGTTTTCTTTTATATAAGGACAAGGAAACAATAAGCTAAAGAAAAACAGAAACAGAATCTGGGGAATCAAGCTTTCTTAACAGTGAACCATGCTAGGCAAGTGAACAGATTCCTCTGGGAGAAGTTTTGGAAACATGCTGCTTTCATCTTTCAATGAGATAAAGAAAACTCAATAGTGTATAGACAGGGACAAGGTGCCCTGGCAGGAAGGTGTGGACTTAGAGACTCAAAATTTCTATTATGAGTTTGTTGCTTCCCAGAAGTGACTGTTAGTAGCAGTGCATACATACACATGCATGCACACATACATTCCACAGATAATTGAAACATATGCAAGCACACACACACACACACACATATGTGTTATTGTTGGAATGCAGCAGCATATACAGCAGATTCTGATATTTGGAATAAAGAAAGTTATTTTAAGATCTTTGAAGCCTAGTTAGAACAGCACAAATCTTAGGTGAATTTAAGTAAGTGGGCCAAGTTTGGGGCTTTATCTTAAAGCAAGATTAGTACTTTTAGATGAGGGGAAGGTCATCATAATTTCAGAGCAATTAATCTGTAGATCATTGGCAGAAAATAAAAGCTGAGAAAATATTCTTCCTTAAGGTAGGAAGGGGGATGAAATTTAGGCCAGAAGAACAGAAAGTACATTATGCAAAAAAAGTTATAAGGCAAAAATCTGAGCTAATATTTGTAAATTGATGCTATCTGTTATGACTTTTATCTCCCCTTTCACTTGCAGACAAGTTTCCAGAGCTCTAGTCTGGGAAATATGTCTACACATACACACAAACACACACATACACCATACTGAGCCAATAAACTGAAAGTTAGGATAAAGGGAATAACTGAAAGTTGAGGAACTAAAAACTAAAAGCCTATACGATTCTTAGAGGAATTTCTTATAGCGTTCCTCTTGTTTCATCTTCACAAGAAAACTCAGATTGCAAAGCAATTTATCCCCCCCACCCTCCATTCTTCTCCAAGTTAATAGTGGAAATTTAAATTACAAGATTAGACATGGTACTCTACTCAGTGCTTGTCATTTCAACCTGGAAGAAGAGATGTGATGACTACCTTTTCTAAATAAAACTTCAGAAAGAATTCTTAACAAAAGGCCATGCCACCATGAGTCTTCTAAAATCATCTTGCAATGTGTTTCCATCTGGGCTGCAACAGGGTTAAAGCAGGGAATGCCCTTAAGTTCATCTACTACTGTGCGAAAAGGAATCATACATTTAGCTTTAGAGGAGTGTCACAGAATTCTCCCCTCCTCCTCTTCCCATCTCCCTTTCTCCCTCCCTTCCCTAGCAATTGGTAACCTCAGAAAGAGGACTCCAAATCTAGAAAGAACCAGTTGGTTCCCAGCTTCATTCGACCTGCCAAGCTGCTCTAAGGAAGAAGCACCAGTCATTTCTCCAGACTGAGCTGGTCTGCGTGGGCATTCAGCTGGTTTTCTCCATCACTTCAAGAAGGCTTTCCTGATCAAATTCCTCCATGGCTTGCATTGAAAATGTGTAAGTACAAAACTGAGTGCAATTGTTTAATTTGAAGTCAAAAGGCAGTTTGAATTGTTTTCCTGTGTTAAGAGTGACAGGGCCAAGTGGGTTGCTGGGGATGTAGAAAGGGATCCCAGACAAAAGCGTGAAAGATATAAATTCAGGTACTAAGAACACTGGAGTTTTAAATGTAATTTTGAAACAAAAAAATTGCAAATCCTTAGTCTAAAGTTTGGTGTTTAAATATAAAGAAATTCTTACTCTGGGGTGTGGTGTGGGTTGAATGAAAGAAAATTTTAACACAAGATGGTATAAATGTTGAATGATGCTTCATGAAAGAGAAACAAACAGAAGTGTCTGTTAACATAACTAAGCTTTCTTAGACTTATGTGGAAGGAAAAAAAAAAAAAGTTTTCCCTCATAAGACTTTCCAGAGCACTCCTGTCAGAATCTAAATGATGGGTTTTAGTGGATCATATATCCTGCTTTGACGGAAAGGACTGGTGTTTCCTCAGCTTCCTGGTGTTTATCCAGCCTTGAGGAGGTGGGAATATAGGGAACGGGGTGGAGCCACAGGTCAGCCATAAAGGGAAACCCCAAAGCCTGAATCTCAAGAGGCTGCCTGATGAAGGGCAAGTGAATTGAACAAGTGTTTGCTGACTACACCCGGGAGGAGATCAGGCTCTCCCTTTCCCACGGTATATTTCATTCCAGCGAGTTCGATCCATCACGTATTTCAGATATTTTCTGGTCACCACATTGTCATTTTTATTAACTGATTGATTTCTGTTTTGGCAAGCCTTGGAGGGCACGCCCCTTCACCCACAGCAGTAGCTGCAGCTGAAAACGGGAACCGGGAGCCGAGGCCCAGCCTGCCCTTCCAGTGCCCGAAGGATGATGCAGGGTCCTGGGGCCACCCTGGAGTCCCGCTGAGACCGCCCTTCAAGGTGCTGAGCGATCTGGCAAGAGAGCGACTGGAGCGCCCCTCAGAGAGAACAGGATCTTGCATTCCTGTCGATGGCTCGAGAGCTCTCAAACCCCCGTATGGGCCACCACCTGCTGTTGCCGAAGAGCCCCTAGCAACAGGAGAAGTAAATAGCTCTGAGGGACCGGCAGGCTGGAGGCAGAGCGGGCAAGATTCTATTAACAACGTGTCCCAGGAATTCTCTGGCAGCCCTCCCGCACTGATGGTGGGGGGAACAAAGGTCAGCAATGGGGGCACTGAGAGAGGTGGCAGCAATGCAGGGTTATATGTGGCTTTGCCACGGGGTCAAGGATTCTTTCCATCCAGGGGCCCTCAAGTAAGAGGCCCTACACACATCTCGACCCTTAGATCGGGGATAATGATGGAGTTGCCTCCAGGAAGCACGAGAGTGACGGGAAAGGAGAGGTTGGCTCGTGTTTCTTTCCCACTGGGAGGCCCGCGGCACCCTGTGAAGAACTGGCCAAGGCCTATGCCCTTGGCCTCCAGCACTACAGGTTTAGGTTCCCGCACTACTGCTCATTGCTTTATTCCTCCTCGACCTCCAAGTTTCAATCCGTTTCTGGCTATGCCTATGGCTTTTGCTCCTCCCCCAATATTTGGTCCTCCACTGCCTTCCTGTTTTGCCGATTTCCCTTCTTGGGGAATGCCTGCTCCTGCATCCTCAAACAGAGAGAACAACTGATAGCAGAAAAAAAGAAAAAAAAGGAAGGAGGGGAAAAAATGTTGGAAAAAAATTGATGAAAGTTACTCATTTAAGCTTTTATATTTGAAACCCTCTACCCTCTTTACAGGCACTAATGTGCCTTACATACTTGGAAATTCAATAAAGATTCTAAACTTTGAAATACTGTGAATTATTTTTCAAAATGCCACTCTGGGGGCCAAAGCCTTGGATTTCGTTTTCACCTTTTAAGGAAATGAAAGCAGTTATGTGCCAGTGTTTTCTAAATAGCTTAGTTGAATCCCCACCACTAACTTGCAGCTGTGACTATGGGAGAAGGTAGTTGGGTTCTTGTTAGACTTGGCCAAGTCTGGAACAGATAATTCCTACCCACCTAAAGCTATGGGGGTTGCTCAGTGTAGAATGGGTAAATGAAGATAAGGTCCAAAAGGTAGACCCAAGTCCAGATAATAGAGAAAAATGCACAAATGCTAAAAGATAAGACTGAGGTGAAAATAATGGGGCCAACATTTCATTGGAAGAGTTCTACATCATTGCTTCAAGCATGAACCAGTGTTTGTCTCTCAACATTTCACCAGTGCAAGTACATAGTATAGATAGGGCTGGCTTGATAGAAGTCCAGGCACAAGATGAAAGCAAGCTGAGCCCTTCACCCGTTCTTCTGAACTATATATTCAGAACTTTTAAAGGCAAATGAAAATGTTTCACTTCTATGGAATTATTTTCTCTGATGCTACAATGTTTATACTCTTCATAATGCATTACAACATCCCATTATCATGATGGCTCCGAGATTATCAAAAGCCCAGATGGGAGCTTCTTCAAGTTCAAGTGGCAAAGATATGGGCACAGCATGCAGGGAGGAAGGATGGCCGTCCTGACCTCTATACAATGTCATTCAGGCATTGGTCCTAAACATACTGCCACTGTCTCTGAAGAAACACTAAATTAAAAATATCTGTAGAGTATGATTCTTCCAATAAGTATTTGTTATGCACAAAGCTGATGATGGAGGTGATGTAAGCAGTCAGTTAAAGGCTGTCAAAATCCACAGACACCTAAAGTGTTCAAAGTGTTGCTCAGTCATGTCCAACTCTGTGATCACATGGACTGCAGCCCTCGGGGCTCCTCTGTCCATGGGATTTCCCAGGCAAGAATACTGGAGTAGGTTGCCATTTCCTTCTCCAGCAGATCTTCCTGACCCAGGGATCGAACCCAGGCCTCCTAAATTGCAGGTGGATTATTTACACCTGAGCCACCAGGAAGCCTAAAAAGACACCTAACCTATAATCAAAACCATTAATGTGTTCTTCACACCAATAGGGGGTTCTTCACCACTCTGAGGAAAAGGGCTCATGAATCCATGAAGTTTCTTTTCTCCATTTGTTTCACAATGGATTGTTCTAAATGTCCAGGTGGTAGTGCAAGGCTTAAAGGAGCATTTGGATAGCTCTTGCTAAGATTCCCCTCACTTTGTACATCCAGAAGCTGGCACAGTTCCATCAATTCACTGTGGTGGGTTGAGCAAAAGTATTCAGCAAATCATTTGACAGCTGCTCACTCTGAGGTAGCTGAGTCCCAGAGTACCAAACACTTATTGGATTTTCGGCCTTAATGAACAGAAGAGTTGGGCATGCTTAGAGTCCTCAAAAATATCTTTTGAGTCAAATGTTAAAAGATATTTTGACAGGAAATCAAGTTGTTGTGTCAACGGCGGTGCAGCATCTCTGGAGAGTTGCCAAAAGGTGTGGTAAGTGACAGCCGAATAGGACACATTTTCCTTCTCAAAAGAAGTAGCTCCTATAAAGGCTCAGAAAGACTTTGCCCACAATTACCACAATCCATGACAAATTCACTCTAACAAGAAAGTGCCACCAACACAGTCTGCTCTTTTTAAGCTCTCTGTTTTCTTTCCTAATACCCTCTGTGTATTATTTTCTACATTTCAAAAAACTGAACACCTATCGTATGAAACAAAAAATAACTATTATCAAATTGAGGCACTGAAGTTTTCTTTATATTGCTGTGCCATAGGAGAAACACATTTTCTTTAGTTGATGCAGAGCTCTATGCCTATATAACAAGTTTCAGTAAACACAAATATCAAATATCAACAGGGATCCTGTTGTTAAATGTAAGTGAAATGTAAATATGTTTGCTTATTCAGAGCCTCTGTATGGAATTACTTTATTATCATAGGTTCCAGCATCCTCAATGACTGCAAAACACCAATTTTTAAACACATGATTTGCCTTGAAATGGGTATTTTAAATTATTCTGGTGCAAGATAAGCTAAAATTAATCCTATACCAAAATATTCTATTCATTCTGGAAAGTGCATATAATTCAATATATTCAATACTTTTGAATATATATATGTTTTCTTTTTCTTTTCTGTGGTTTATATAGCTTCTAAGTGCCAGGAAGAAAGATAAACATCAAAAAAGTAGCCTTTTTCTCCTGATAGTAATGAGAATGGGTTAAGTATTTCCTATTGCAAGTTATCATCATTGTCAAGAGAAGATTCATGATGTACTGTTTATTATTTATTGTCCTCATTATATTCTTTGTCACAAGACTGTAGCATTAGAATTTTAATATCCTATATATTCTCTGCTGCTGCTGCTGCTGCTAAGTCACTTCAGTCCTGTCCGACTCTGTGCGATCCCAGAGATGGCAGCCCACCAGGCTCCCCCATCCCTGGGATTCTCCAGGCAGGAACACTGGAGTGGGTTGCCATTTCTTTCTCCAATGCATGAAATGAGAAGTGAAAGTCAGGCCGCTCAGTTGTGTCCGACTCTTAGCGACTCCATGAACTGCAGCCTACCAGGCACCTCCGTCCGTGGGATTTTCCAGGCAAGAGTACTGGAGTGGGTTGCCATTGCCTTCTCCTAGAATATAATAAAAAACTGTACAACTTTTACCTTTTCTGTGTCCCAAAGTGTGATTCATTAGCCATTTCTATTTTCTACTGTTTACAACTTCTGTAGCCTGATTGAAAGGTACACATGCAACCAATCAAACAGTAGAATATGGAAAAGGTTAAGGTTCAAATTATAAAGTTTTTAAAGCTTATAGTCTTTCATAAACCAAAGTAACATTAAAATTACACCTTGTTTTTCTGAGAATTATTATAACAAACACTAAACAGGACCAAAGAATTCATTTTCATTAGAGACTTAAAGTTGAGATCATAGTACTATCTTCATCTACTCTGGAACAAGTAGTTTATTTCATGACTGCTAATAAATGTTATATATATATATATATATATATATCCTTCCATAATTATTAAACTGTACTGTGACTGAGTGAAGTCACTCAGTGGTGTCCAACTCTTTGAGACCCCATGGACTGTAGCCTGTCAGGGTCCTCCATCCATGGGATTTTCCAGACAAGAATACTGGAGTGGGTTGCCATTTCCTTCTCCAAAACTGTGCTGTAACAATGGCATTACATTAGCTAGTGCTATTGAGAGGTGTAGATTTTTAAAGGCACTAATACAGAACTATGTAAAATGACTCTATTTCAAGATCAATGGGCCAAAACAAGAGTTAAAAGAAATTTTACACAGATCAAGAACACTATGTCATGTCATAGGTTAATTCTATAGCTAGCACAAAATGTTGCATGTCTTCTTTATAATGAGCTGGATTGAGTGATATTCCCACAGAAAGAGCAAGTAATGAGACTAAATTAAGTGAAAGAACCCATCTGTTTCTCTGTGATGATATTCATTTTTTCTTGTAATAATGGAAATGTATAGCATTTATCCAATCAAGTCTAGATTTGAGAAGTGAGAAAAATTGTGCTTCATCATGCAGTCATATTCTTAAGTGTTTGAGAAGGTGCTACTCTTACCAAAGACTAATTAAATACATATGCTTTCTCACCCACCTTTGCCATTCAGAAAGACTTTCTCAGTATCCCAATTTCTCAAAGAAACTATCTGTGGAACTCAGTTTCCTGAAGTGACGATACTATTGCTTTTATGAGAATGAAGTAATGTCCCACAATATTTTAGGGAGGTAAGCTGACCACAGTTCTTTCCTGGTAGATCAGTGGTAAAGAACTTGCCTGCAATGCAGGAGACGCAGGTTTGATGCCTGGTTTGGGAAGATCCCCTGGAGAAGGAAATGGCAACCTACTCCAGTATTCTTGACTAGGAAATCCCATGGACAGAGGAGCCTGGTGGGCTATAGTCCATAGGGTTGCAAAGAGTCAGACATGACTGAGTGACCAAACGACAACAACAAAACTGACCACATTTTTCTCAACTCTGAATAAAGCACAAAACTCCATCGTTCCTATCATAAAGGGCTTCATCTGTCTAAGCATGTTTAATTGTATGATTTATTGGGAAATATATACTTATAACAGACTTCATCTAACACTCTAACTGTAAAAGCTTTGACTCAGAAGCAAAGCAACATGGGTACATGGGGGTTGACAGATAGCACTTATGCATGTGAGAAGAGAAAAACAGATGGAGAAAGAGGATTAAAAATAGAGAGGGGCAGGGCCACTGTCAGTTGAGAAGAGATGAAGTACTTTTGAAGAGGCAGCAGCTGCATATTGAAAATACTGTGGGAAAAGTAATACATTTGGATATGGGAAAATACAATCCAGGGGAGACAGAAAGAGGCAGTTTGAAAAGAAGGAAGTTATATGGATTAAGTGTTTCATGACAGAAAGGGCCCTGTGTAGGAGCCACATATTTGAGAGGGTGGGGATGAGATGATTAGAGAAACACTAACCAGCCTTCCTAAAATGAATCTATCTCCGCTACTCCATTCCTTTCTATAAATATCATCTCTCTTTAGATAGCAGCCAATCTCATGTTGCCTATGTGAAACTGGAAGCCCTTTCTGGTTTAGGTTTCATCAATCCCCCAAACTGGTCTTGACAAGCAAACTCACCATCATCCAGGTTACTTTATTAGCGAAGTGGGTATGAAATGAATTAGGCTCACAAAAGAGCATTCTGTCTTCAAGTTCTCAGATATATCAGACCCCAAGCTTGTTTTTCTTTCTAAATTTAAACTTTTTCCCTCTAGCAAGGTACACTGATCTTTTTCTAATTTTGCCTTTTCACTCTGCCCATTAAATGACAGTTTTATGAGGTGAAGTTGTTGGTTTGTTAATCATACTTCATCCAGAAACCAAATAATCTATTATTTTTCTCAGTGGGCATATTTATACCTCCTTCAGGTGTAAAATCCTCACACATTGTGTTAATGCTCATTGGTGCTTAGTAGCTATTAGCAATTTACTCTACAATCAATGTGTTGAAGATACTATTTAATGCCCCAACTAAAAAGTTGATTACCCATAAATAGAACAATATTTAAAATCTTGTGTCAGTAATAAGTCACACCTGAAGGAAAATAATCAAATATAATGTTTCACAATTAAAAATATGTTGAGAGAGTCTAATGAAAACTCTCAGTAAAATCACAGATGACCCCAAATTTAACAGAATGACATGACATAGTTCATAAACAATCCTTCAGACTTCATATAAACTTTATCGGTTCAGTGCTAGGCATTTTTACAAACCAGTTGCAATGTATGTGCCTCTCAAATTGTTCAACTTCATGATTCATTAATACTGCAAACATCACTAGTCAAATAAATCCATGTACATATCACTTCAAAACAGTGTAAAAGCTCATTTCTCCTCAAGTATTTGATATGAAGTAAAGTTAGTGAAGTTATATAAGGAAAATGCCGATTCCAATGCCTAAATGATACCTTCTCTATTTAACTTGATAGTGTTATCCTTTTAACATAGCCAGCAGTGAAGCTTACAAAGATTAATCAACCCTTAATTGGGAAACTGGTAAGAGACCTTAGGTCTTGGGTCTGAGGCTCATTAAGCCAAACTGAAAAAAAAAAAAAAAAATCAGAGTGTAAAACACAGAATCTATGGCCTTGAAGACTAAAGTCATTCAATGTGCATTATTGGAAGACACATTGTATGAATAGCTCTCCACTGGATGCTACATAAAATTAAAACCAAATAGACACCTGTGAAAGTGACTCATTACTAAGAAAACGTTTGCTTATCTTCAGTGATAGAAGACATACACTTTATAGTAGAAGGATTTCTCTTGTGGTCATGTGTCTGTATTTAGAATTTCCACCTCTTCTGTTGGTCTGATAGGTTATCAGTTTACAAAAACTGAGATTCAAGAGATTTAGTGATTTAACCAAGAACAACATGTGACTTAGTGGCAGTGTCAGAATCTTCTTATTATACCATATTTCAAAATGTGTTTCAAATGTATTAAAGATATAAATGTAAATAAGAAAATAAAAATGCCCATAAATACTAGAAGAGAATATAAGTGAAATAATATTTATAGAATTGTGATCTCATGATAATGTCAGAAATCAAAACAGATGACAGTATTAAATGATCTATGTGTCAAAATTATTATAAACAGAATTTAAAAGCAAATGAAAAGCTTGGGGGAAAATATGCAGGATATCTACAGAAAGGTTTAAGTGTTATTAAAAAAATTTTGTTAGTCAAAATAAAAAGTATATATCTTCATATAAAATGAATAAATGACATTAACAGGCAATTTACAAGAGAAAAAATTAAAATAGCTAGTAAACATATAAAATCATAAGTTTGTAAGTATAAATTTTAAAAATACATTTTTTCTCTGTCATAATTGGCAAAGTTTCTTTCACATGATTATATCCTTTGTTGGGGAAGGTTGGGCATACGTGTGCCCTCATACAATATTCATAGGAATATAAGTGGGAGAACATTTAGTGAGAGCATGTTACAATATTAAACAAATTCTTTAAAACTGTAATGTTCTTTTATCCAAGAATTCATAACTTTATGATTAGGCTCATCTCATCATTATGTAAGAAACATTTAGAAATAAACTAAACTTTTCAAAACAGACAATTGTCCAATTAAATTGTGGTCCATTTAGATGACAGAACATAATGCCCACATCAGAACAATAGCAGAGAACTATAATTTAAAAAATGAAAATGTTTATATGCATTTAAAATGAAAATTTCAAACATATGTAACAGTATGATCAAATTTCTTCTCTTTGCTTATCTATATTTTTGAATTTTTATAATTATAAACATTTTTAGTTTTGTGAAGAAATCTTTTTTTATTTTTTAAAGATTTTTTTAATATGGACCATTTTTTTACTGAACTTGTTACAATATTGCTTCTGTTTTAAGGTTTTGGTTTCTTTTGGCTGCAAGCCATGTGAGATCTTAACTTTCCCATCAGGGAGCAAAGGTGAAGTCCTAATCACTGGGCTACCAGGGAAGTCCCATATAGCAAAATTCAGGAGTTGTGATAAAAAGGAAATCATATATGATTTCTACAGTCTCTTTCAGCTCTGCACTTTAATGAAACAATTGTATAATAGAAAGCAGAATAATATATTTTGCATTATAATTTTAAACGAATGAGTACTCAGAGAAAGTGAGAAAAAAATCATATGTGATGGGAATAGTTATAGAGGTTTCTGTGAAAGAGTTTAGGCTTCCCTGGTGGCTCAGGTGGTAAAGAATCTGCCTGCAATGCAGGAGACACAGGTACAATCCCTGGGTTGAGAAGACTACCTGGAGGAGGGCATGGCAACCCACCCTAGTATTCTTGCCTGGGGAATTCCATGGGCAGAGTACCCTGGTGGACTGCAGCTCATGGGGTCGCAGGGAGTCACACACAAATGAAGCAACTAACACTCTCACTTTCATTTTCATGTCAAAGAATAAGACTAACTCAGGATCACTCTACTTTTGCAAATTATGGTTTCTTGATCTTTTGTGAAATGAGGCCCTACTGCCCTACTTCAGTGGTTTTAGCCAAGATTTTTATTTAGCTGATACTTGTCTTCCCAAGACATTGTGTGTCAATGAGTTGAGGGTGGGAGGTCAGTGCAAAGAGGTGAGGAGCTAGGAATCAGGACCCTGAACAGAAAATGGGACCTGACCTATATGGCAGGTTTGCTCAGACAAAGAGTCAAATGCAGACAGGTCTGCTAAACCAGCGTCATGCACGTAGGTATAGTTAGTTAGTTCAGTCACTCACTCATGTCTGACTTTTCATGATCCATGGACTGTAGCATGCCAGCCTTCCCTGTCCACCCCATCGGTGATGGCATCCAACCATCTCATCCTCTGTCATTCCCTTCTCCTCTCACCTTCAATCTTTCCCAGAATCAGGGTCTTTCCCAATGAGTCAGTTCTTTGTATCAGGTGGCCAAAGTATTGGAGTTTCAGCTTCAGCATCAGTCCTTCCAATGAAGTCAGGACTGATTTCCTTTATGATTGACTGGTTGGATCTCCTTGCAGTCCAAGGGACTCTCAAGCATCTTCTCCAATACCATAGTTCAAAAGCATCAATTCTTCTGTGCTCAGCTTTCTTTATAGTCCAACTCTCACATCCATACATGACTACTAGAAAAACCATAGCTTTGACTGGACAGACCTTTGTTGGCAAAGTAATGTCTCTGCTTTTTAAAATGCCGTCTAGGTTGGTCATAGCTTTTCTTCCAAGGAGCAAGTGTCATTTAATTTTGTGGCCACAGTCACCATCTGCAGTGATTTTGGAACCCAAAACAATAAAGTCTGTCACTTTTCTATTGTCTCCCCATCTATTGGCAATGAAGTGATAGGACCAGATGCCATGATCTTATTTTTCTGAATGTTGAGTTTTAAGCCAACTTTTTCTCTCTTTTTCACTTTCATCAAGAGGCTCTTTAGTTCAGTTTAACAACCCTTTAATATTTCCATCTTTTCTAACTGCAAAGTTCTTGATTTTCCATTGAACTACAATGATCCTTGTTTTAATTTCAACAGCCTGGACCCACACATGTTAACTGTAGCCAGAAAAATTTCAGAAGCATGTAGGTGAGTCATGTTTCTGATCCAGGCAGGAACAAAGGTGCTCAGATTATCACAATTTCTGGCTCAATGTCTTTTCATTCTACCCTGTTTCCTGTTGAATGTGAGCAATTTAAAAATAGGAAGTTAAGACAAGTATGAATGACTTAAGCATTTTAAAGCTGCACATAACCTAACCCTGACAGCAACATACTCAGTATAAATTGTTTTCTATGACTTGTCTGATAATTACACTTTAAAGTGACTATTAAGAGCAAGCCCACCAAGGATATGATCCTACAGTTTGTATACTGCACAAGGGTGTCTAGCCAAAATGGTAAAAGCAGGGATTGAAATTCAGTTTGTACTATCCTACTTGCTAAACAGTACACTTGAGGAAAGGTAACTTTTTCTAATTTGTCCACCTGGAGTGGATACTTTTTCTGATTTGTTCATAGAAGCAGCAGCTACTAGCTGTGGTTCAGGTTATTAACCAATGGGTCCGAATATATTCATATTCAATGTGACTGGAAAATCATTAAAAAGCATGAGCATAGTTTAGAGAAACCACAATGTCGATGATGATAGAATTTTAAAAATAATTGTCATTTCAATATGTCCAGTACATGATCAAAGACCAGCAGGCTCTCAAATACAAATTATCTGCTAAAAAGCTACCATTAGGCATAGAAAATGGATTCATATGAAAAACTAAATTAAAAATATAATTGACAAAAGGCAGTTGCTTTAATGGTATTTCTACAAAGTAAAAGTCGTATGAAGCATTTCTTTTGCACCTGTGTAAAAAAAAAAAAAACTTTTCAGTGAGAATAATGTAGAAATATAACTAAAACCCTAAAACTCAAACACTAGGCTAACATTTCAAACATACTTTGGAAAATTACTGCTATGACTGACAGTATTGAAATATTAAAAAAAAAACACTGAAATTCACAGCAATCTTCCAATATAATAAGCCCACAAATATGGACTAAATATAGTTCAGTATGAAATCTACCATTTATGGCATATGTTGAATATCATGTATAAATATATTAATGAGTCACTTTGCATGAGCAAAATAACTTTGCTCCCTGAATACCTTTAACATGCTGTATTTTTCTGTATTTATTATTATTATTTTTTAAAGGGTGAGTTATCACTGAGGTCCTTAAATGGAAATTCATCATGCCACTCAGCTGTATTCACGTTTCTAGTGAAGAAGCTTATTTAAAAATTTCTTAGACAATGTCTCTTGGGTTTAGCTATAGGCAGAAAATGTGTAATTAGCTCTTTTATGTGGCATTAACAAACAATCTTGTTAGTTCATTATTTTTTAATATTTGCATCAGTATTCTGAAAGCAGATTAAGAGCAACTATAATGTCCATATGCAAGATTCGTTAACTACAAAGCTTAGAAAATGTTCACTTTAATCAAAACCATGCCACAATACTGTATCTTCAATTTCTTTTCTTCCTATATTCCTTTTCAGTCTATCTAGACCTTCAACTCCAGGGATTTAGGAAGATTTTATTTTAAATGAATGATATAGGCATTTTAGTTCAGTCTATCATGCTCACTAATAGAACAAAAATTAATAATTTTTTGTCACTGATCCATGTGATAAATATTATCCATGATTTGTCATATTTTCAATGGAAAGATGTTATGGGTAAAATCTTTTAAAGTTAAATTTGGTTTACTTAGAAGTCCTGACTTTGAGAAAGCTGTGGTGAAATTTGATGATTATAACTATAACTGCATAAATAATACTTTGATGTTGTATTTATAAAATTTCTTAATCTTTCCTAGACAAAGCTACACCAATGTTACTTGAGCTGCATTTTTTGCACACATGAGCTACATATTACAGGCATTCTCAATCTGTTTTAGGTACATTAAATGAGTTGTACTGCACTTTGGATATATTCCAAGACCACCAGGATTAAAGGGTTGTGAAAAGAAGAAGAACACCAAGTGAGGTAGGAAAGGTAAGCAGGTCCAGACTATGCAGACACCTGTGGCCATGCAGAGCTTGGATTTTATCCTGAGTGCAATTGCAAAGGCATAGATTGGAGGAACAGCCCTAACATACTTGACCACTTAGAAACTGTGTGCAGAGTGAAGTCACATGTTGGTATCAACTTCCTTCCAGGTCTCCATAGACAACCTTCAGTAAATTCACAGCATAGTACCGCACCAGGGGCTGCTCTCTATACCTAGATATTACACCATCACTAAGTGGAAAGTATTCAGTTATTTTCATTTGAAATATAACATCAAATACATATATTCCTTAAAATTTGACACACCATTATTGTTTTTCGTGGGCTTCCCAGGTGCCGTTAGTGATAAAGAACCTTCCTGCCATAGCAGGAGACCTGGGTTCCATCCCTGGGATGGGAAGATCCCCTGGAAGAGAGCATGGCAACCCACTCCAGTATTCTTGCCTGGAGAATCCCATGGACAGAGGAGCCTGGCTCCGGTCCATAGGGTCTCAAAGAGTTGGACACGACTGAAGAGACTTAGCACACTTTGTTCTCTGTATTCCTACAAACACTGATAAACTTTTACTTGGTAACTTATTTTCCCTCTGAACTATGACACCAAAAACATGAAATCTTATTCCTTTAAATTGTGACTATATAATTAAATCTTCTGGATCCAGGATCAAACATATGTAGCATCTAGACAGACGTTCACCCATACTTCACTAGATTGTTTGGCTACCAACATAGTCTTGACTTCTGTTGAATTTGTTGTAAACAGAAACACCTGTGCCTTATTTAACTTCAAGATGCTAGGAAGCTAAAATTTCCCTTGCTCTATTTTATGTGATTCTTCAAAATTAGACACAAGAGTTACCTAACTTTTCTCTCCTTAAATTCTCCTTTGCTTATTTAAGTCCATTTTTACAATCTCTGTCATTTGAAAAATGTTCACTGCAAAGTAGTAACATATTTTTTATCCTTATATCAAGTTATGGCATGTAGTTTTAAAATATTTCATGAAAATCACTGGTAATAGGAAATGTGGAATAGTTTCAATGCAAAGTCCTGAGGCATTCCACTAGAGACCTTCCTCAATTAATCAGTATTATGAATATCTGGCCATTTAACCAGTTACAAATGCATTCGACCACACAATAAGCTATTTTCCTATTTTTCCAGAGCATGCAATGAAATATTTTGTTCAAAGGCATACTATGAATGTGGCATTTCCCCTTTAAATAGATCACATTTAAATTTCCACTCAGGATAATGATAAACATCATATAGAAGGGAAATAAGAACCTTCATTTTTATATAATTATCTCCTTAAACTATGTACTTTCCTGAATATTTTTAGGGAAGAGGAAATCACATCCATTGAAAGTGAAATATTAATAGATAGGTGTTATCTGTATAGAAAATGGGTATACATATATTAGACACTTAGAAATAATCTAGTTCAAATATCCAATTTTGTCTTCAAGGAATGTAATGGTCACACAGATCAAGACCTCAGGCTTCTTAAGTAAAATTCCAGGGCTTTGTCACCTCAGCATGCTCTCTGGAAGAGAAACTGTAAGAGATTCTATGGGTATCACTGGAGAAAAGATCACCTAACCACTACCAGCCTAGATGCTAAAGAATGTGTGATGATCCCCTTTAAAAAGTTTGCAATTCAGTAGTATTATCATAACAAAAGCAGTGATAATGCTGTGACTAGAAGTAGGGCTAACACTTACATTGTTAATTTGGGGGTTTAAAAATAACTTTTTATGTTGGGGGAAGTTGCAAGTTTTAAAAAGTAACACACTTGAATCTGTATAGCAGTAAGTCATAGTATGTGAACAAACTGAATTCAGGAGGTTAACACCTCTTGTTCCACACACACTACTCTATGATTATAGAGTAAAACATTCTAAAGAAAATCTTATACAGAGTTAAGAGAGGGTGAGAGAGCACCAGGACAAAGATGAAGGGTACTTTCTTTGACTTTCCTTCACTTCATGGTCTTTTACTAGCCTTTATTTTCTTCTGTAGTTTTTATTAAATATATAATTAAAAATGCAATGTCTTCTCCCCTTTCAGTGCTTCTCCTATGGTAATACTGCCTTAAATATTCATACTTCACACTCTGTCAATGAATGAAGGAGACTGATCAGATGACTGACCATCCTGCTCAAGAGACAAGCTGAAAAGTTGAAATTATGTTTTTCCACTTTAACTTAAAAACATCTTTGATAACAAATGAAACAAATATATCCCAGAGTAATTTTCTCTATGGAAACAGAAAAATTCACAAGCTAAATATGCCTTCAATAAATGACTGTCCCATGCCCAAACTCAGTTTATGGGTATTTTTATTTTCCCTCTGCCTTTGTTTCTCAGTTTTTGCAATTCAAACTTTTCGGGTTTTCCTTCGAGCAGCATTTTCTTTATTTATGTTTACCCAGAATAATGACATTCTTGAATGCACAGAAGTTTTACTGTAATTTTCTAGAAGTGTCCAAATGGTGTGCAGGACCATACCAGAGCTCGTGACTAGTGCTACCCGTAAGTGATTGTGAGTTTCTTATTTTTATCAGCTAGCAGCATAAAATTTCTTTTGTGTGTGTGTGTGTTTTTTGATCACTGCTTTTTAGAAATTTATTTATTTTTAATTGGAGGATAATTGCTTTAAAATAGTGTTGGTTTCTGTCATATGTCAACATGAATCAGCCATAGGTATACATATGACTCCTCCCTCTTGAGCCTCCCTCCCACCTCCCACCCCTTCCCACTCCTTTAGGTCATCACAGAACATCAGACTGAGTGTCCTGTGTCATATAACAACTTCCCATCAGCTATCTATTTTACACATGGTAATCTATAGGTTTCAAAGGTACTCTCTCAATTCATCCCACTCTCTCCTTCCCTTAACTGGGTCCCCAGGTCTGTTCTCTATGTCTACATCTCTATTTCAGCCCATAAGTTCTGTGATCTTGTATGTCTTGACTCATTTTATCATTGTGAGTCTTAATATTATTGGAATTCAGTTTTTGTAATGCCAAAAATGAGCTACCAAGCAAAGATCTAGTAGCTTAAGACAAAGAAAAATTATGAGATTGGTGGGCAATGCAAATGAGATTATTTGTTTTTCTCTATTCAATGGTATTTAGAATCGAGAATTCATTACAATTAGAATTATTAGTGCTATTTAGAAAACTACCTGGTTTTATCATATTAGTGGGAAGGACTCCTTACCATTAATAAAATAAACCTTATTAAATTTCTGAGTTAATGATTTTGATTGACAAAAAAGACAATTTCATATGGTGGAAACATGCAGGTTTTTGGGAAAGTTTTATATCTTAATTTCTAAGTTGAGATACAATTCATATATCATAAAATCTGCCATTTTAACCTATATGAGTCAATAATACTTTTCAATTCAACTTAAACATTAATTTTTTTGCATAATTTTGAAGGTTACTTTCCATTTAGAGTTATTACAAGCTAGAAGCTATATTCTCCATGTTATACAATACCTCTTTGAAGCAATCTTACACCAAATAGTTTGTATCTCCCACACCCCAACCCCATATTGCCCCTCCTGGCCTTTCTCTATATCTGTGGATCTACCTTTTTTTGTTATATTGACTAGTTTGTTGTATTTTTTAGGATTCCACATATAAGTGATATCATACAGCATTTGTCTTTCTCTGTCTGTCTTTCATTCTCTGCCTTGAAGCGCATAATACCCTCCAAGTCCATCCATGTTGCTGCAAATGGCAAAATTTCATTCTTTATGGCTGAGCAGTATTTCATTACACCCTCATCTAGTCAACTGTTGATGGATACTTAGGTTGCTTCTATACTTTGGCAATTATAAATAATGCTGCTATGAACATTGGAGTGCATGTATCTTTTCAAATTAGTGGTTTTTTTTTTTTTTTTCTGATATATACCCAGGATTGGAATTTCTGGGTCGTGTGCTAGTTCTATTTTTAGTTTTTTTAAGAAACCTGTGTACTGTTTTCCACAGTGGTTGCATCAATTTATATTCCCATCAATAGTGTACAAGGGCTGTCTTTTCTCTACATCCTTGCCAACACTTGCTATTTGTGTTCTTTTTGATGACAGCCATTCTAACAGGTGTGAGGGGATATCTCACTGTGGTTTTGATTTACATTTCCCTGGTGATTAGCAATGTTGAGGATCTTTTCATGTGCCTGTTGGCCACTTGCACTTCCTCTTTGGAAACATGTCTATTCAGTTCTTCTGCCCATTTTTATTTTATTTTTTTAAATGTTGACTTGTATGAGCTATTTATATATATTGGATATTAATCTCTTTTCAGTTACATCATTTTCAAATATTTTCTCCCATTCAGAAGTGTGTCTTCATTTTGCAATGGTTTCCTTTGCTGTACAAAAGCTTTTAAGTTTAAATAGGTCCCATTTGTTTATTTTTGCTTTTATTTCCTTTGCTTTAGGAGACAAATCCCCCCAAAAATATTGCTGACATTTATTTCAAGGAGCATTGTCTGTTTTTCCCAAGGAGACTTGAAGTATCCAGTCTTATATTTAGTATTTAATTCATTTTGAGTTTATTTTTGTATATAATGTTATGGGATGTTCCAATTCATTCTTTTACATGTAGCTGTCCAGTTTTCCCAACACCACTTATTGAAGAGACTGTCTTTTCTCCATTTTAAATCACAACTGTGTAATCATTACCACTATCTAATTACCACATAGCATTCACACTGTTCCCAGAAGAAACATCATACACTGCCATACGACCCAGCAATCCCACTGCTGGGCATACTCACCGAGGAAACCAGAATTGAAAGAGACATGTGTACCCCAATGTTCATCACAGTACTGTTTATAATAGCCAGGACATGGAAGCAACCTAGATGTCCATCAGCAGATCAATTGATAAGAAAGCTGTGGTACATATACACAATGGAGTATTACTCATCCATTAAAAAGAATACATTTAAATCAGTTTTAATGAAGTGGATTAAACTGGAGCCTATTATACAGAGTGAAGCAAGCCAGAAAGAAAAAGACAAATACAGTATACTAATGCATATATATGGAATTTAGAAAAATGGTAATGACAACCCTGTATGCGAGACAGCAAAAGAGACACAGATGTATAGAACAGTCTTTTGGACTCTGTGGGAGAGGGAGGGGGGATGATTTGGGAGAATGGCATTAAAACATGTATAATATCATATAACAAATGAATTGCCAGTCCAGGTTCCATGCAGGATACAGGAAGCTTGGGGCTGGTGCACTGGGATGACCCGGAGGGATGGTATGGGGAAGGAGGTGGGAGGGGGTTCAGAATGGGGAACACGTGTACACTCATGGCAGATGCATGTTGATGTATGGCAAAACCAATACAGTGTTGTAAAGTAAAAATAATAATAATAATAATAAATAAATAAAAAACCTGCTAAGAGCTATTAAAAAAAAAAAAGAAACATCATACACATTAGCAGTCAGCCTATACTTTCATTCATTCTTACATCCATTTATGAAAAGTTCTTGAGTACAAAACAGGAGAGGGAGTAAGAAGCAGATACAATTTGGACAGATAGAAGCATATGTTAAATGTTATCAGAAAATCAGACATAATGATAAAAGTTTAAAGTATCACAAGCCAATTCTAACTTATTGCTGTTGCTGTTATTGAGTCGCTAAATTGTGTCCAACTCTTTGTAACCCTATGGACTGTAGCACACTAGGCTTCCCTTCCTCCACCATTTCCCAGAGTTTGCTCATTGAGTCGGTGATGCCATCTAACCATCTCATCCTCTAATGCCCACTTCTCCTTTTGCCGTCACCCAGCATCAGGGTTTTTTCCAACCAGTCAGGTCTTTGCATCAGGTGGCCAAAGTATTGGAGCTTCTGCATCAGTCCTCAGTCCTTCCAATGAATATTCAGGGTTGATTTCCCTTAGGATTCACTGGTTTGATTGCTTTGCTGTCCAAGGAACTCTCAAGAGGCTTCTGCAGCACCACAATTCAAAAGCATCAATTCTTCAGCACTCAGCATTCTTGATGGTCCAACTCTCACATCCATACATGATTACTGGAAAAGCCATATCTTTGAATACATGGACCCTTTTTGGCGAAATGATGTCTCTGCTTTTTAATACACTGTCTAGGTTTGTCATAACTTCCATTTCAAGGAGCAAGTGTCTTTCAATTTCATGGCTGCACTCACTGTCAGCAGTGATTTTCTAACTTATTAGCAGAGAAGACTTCATGGAAATGACTTATGTTCGAATAGGACACTGAAATACTGGTAGAATTTTTCCAGATGGAGATAAACATTTGTTAAAGTAATAAGTATATGGAATATACCATCAGACAGTTCTCAGTTCAAATTTCAGTTCTAACATTTACTACTTGTGGCAATTTTCAAAATATATCTATTTTCTCAAGGTCTGAAACTACTGTTTTGTAGAAATATAACTACCTAGAAGGGCTGTAAAGATTGTATGAAAAGTTTCATGTTTCTTGGCACATACACCTATACCTATAATGGTAACTAATAGCAATTGTTAATGTTGATATTATTGGAAGAAAAGCAACCAAAACTGCTCTTCATCAAGACTGAAAGCACAACCATCTACTCTTTTGAGTCATGACTTCTTTTCTCTAGCTCTGTAAATTACAGTTTGGTAAATGTTTAACAATTGGGTCTGGATGTGGTGGGGAGGGGAGATAAAACCTTGATATGAGGCATTTGGTGATTCTCGTGGTGTAAATACTCCTACCATAGCCTGTTTTCAACTACTGTTTAACAACTGGCTCAGATATTCCTTGTAATTTAAAAAACTGGCTCTGTGAAGCCAAGAGACTGTGAACGGCTCCAGCACACCACTGCTCATAGTGCACAGAACACTAATAGTCTCATTGTTAATTAATTGAAAAATTAACCTTTTAAATTTTTTTGTGTTATGCCAAGTCTATGCCCCAACCAGTAACGCTGAAGAAGCTGAAGTTGAATGGTTCTATGAAGACCTACAAGACTCTTTAGGACTAACACCCAGAAAAGATGTCCTTTTCATTATAGGGGACTGGCATGCAAACATAGGAAGTCAAGTAACACCTGGAGTAACAGGCAAACTTGGCCTTGGAGTACAGAATGAAGCAGGGCAAAGGCTAATAGAGTTTTGCCAAGAGACTCTACACATGGATATCACCAAATGGTCAACACTGAAATCAGATTGATTATATTCTTTACAGCCAAAGATGGAGAAGCTCTATACAGTCAGCAAAAATAAGACCAAGAGCTGACTGTGGCTCAGATGATGAACTCCTTATTGCCAAATTCAGACTTAAAATGAATAAAGTGGGGGGGAAAACTAAGCCATTCAGGTATGACCTAAATCAAACCACTTATGATTATACAATGGAAGTGAGAAATAGATTTAAGGGACTAGATCTGATAGAGTGTCTGATGAACTATGGCCGGAGGTTCATGACATTGTACAGGAGACAGGGATCCAGATCATCCCCAAGAAAAAGGGATGCAAAAAAGCAAAATGGCTGTCTGGGGAGGCCTTACAAATAGCTGTGAAAAGAAGAGAAGTAAAAAGCAAAGGAGAAAAGGAAAATATACCCATTTGAATGCAGAGTTCCAAAGAATAGCAAGGAGAGATTTAAAAAAGCCTTCCTCAGCAATCAATGCAAAGAAGTAGAGGAAAACAAAGAATGGGAAAGACTAGAGATCTCTTCAAGAAAATTAGAGATACCAAGGGAATATTTCATGCAAAGATGGGCTCAGTAATGGACAGAAATGGTATGGACCTAACAGAAGTAGAAGATATTAAGAAGAGGTGGCAAGAATACACAGAAGAACTGTACAAAAAAGATCTTCACGACCCAGATAATCACAATGGTGTGATCACTCAACTAGAGCCAGACATCCTGCAATGTGAAGTCAAGTGGACCTTAGGAAGCATCACTACAAGCAAAGCTAGTGGAGGTGATGGAATTCCAGTTGAGCTGTTTCAAATCCTAGAAGATGAGGCTGTGAAAGTGCTACATTCAATATGCCAGAAAATTAGGGAAACTCAGCAATGGCCACAGGACTGGAAAGGGTCAGTTTTCATTCCAATCCCAAAGAAAGGCAATGCCAAAGAATGCTCAAACTACTGCAAAATTGCATTCATCTCACACACTGCTGCTGTCTCTGGGGTCGCACAGAGTCAGACTCGACTGAAGCAACATAGCAGCAGCAGCAGCAGCACATACTAGTAAAGTAATGCTCAAAATTCTCCAAGCCAGGCTTCAACAATGCATGAACTGTGAACTTCCAGATGTTCAAGCTGGTTTTAGAAAAGGCAGAGGAACCAAAGATCAAATTTCCAACATTCACTGGATCATCGAAAAAGCAGAGTTCCAGAAAAACATCTACTTCTGCTTTATTGACTATGCCAAAGACTTTAACTGTGCGGAACACTATAAACTGTGGAAAATTCTAAAAGAGATGGGAATACCAGACCACCTGGCCTGCCTCTTGAGAAACCTGTATGCAGGTCAGGAAGCAACAGTTAGAACTGGACATGGAACAACAGACTGGTTCAAATTGGAAAAGGCGTATGTCAGGGCTGTATAGTGTCACCCTGCTTATTTAACTTCTATGCAGAGTACATCATGAGAAACTCTGGGCTGGGAGAAGCACAAGCTGGAATCAAGATTTCCAGGAGAAATATCAATAACCTCAGATATGCAGATGACACCACCTTTATGGCAGAAAATGAAGAGGAACTAAAAAGCCTCTTGATGAAAGTGAAAAAGGAGAGTGAAAAAGTTGGCTTAAAGCTCAACATTCAGAAAACGAAGATCATGGCATCCGGTTCCATCACTTCATGAAAATAGATGGGGAAACAGTGGAAACAGTGTCAGACTTTATTTTTCTGGGCTCGAAAATCACTGCAGATGGTGATTGCAGCCATGAAATTAAAAGACCCTTACTCCTTGGAAGGAAAGTTATGACCAACCTAGACAGCATATTAAAAAGCAGAGACATTACTGTGTCAACAAAGATATGTCTAGTCAAGGCTATGGTTTTTCCAGTGGTCATGTATGGATGTGAGAGTTGGACTATAAAGAAAGCTGATTGCCGAAGAATTGATGCCTTTGAACTGTGGTGTTGGAGAAGACTCTTGAGAGTCCCTTGGACTGCAAGGAGATCCAACCAGTCCATCCTAAAGGAGATCAGTTCTGGGTGTACATTGGAAGGACTGATGTTGAAGCTGAAACTCCAATACTTTGGCCACCTGATGTGAAGATCTGACTCATTTGAAAAGACCCTGATGCTGGGAAAGATTGAGGGCAGGAGGAGAACGGGACGACAGAGGATGAGATGGTTAGATGGCATCACTGATTCAGTGGACGTGAGTTTGGATAAATTCCTGGAGTTGGTGATGGACAGGGAGGCCTGGTGTGCTGCAGTTCATAGGGTCACAAAGAGTCGGATACAACTGAACAGCTGAAATGACCTGAAAGTCCTGGATGGTATATATACCTATATATACATATATACATACATACATACATACATATATATATATATGTGTGTGTGTGTGTGTATACACATATATAAAGTGTATATAAAGTGCTGTTATATACATATATATATATATATATGTATATAACAGCACTTTAGGAATATTTTAGGAAAATGATTGGTTACTAAATGAGCTGGGCTTCCCTTGCAGCTCAGCTGGTAAATAACTGCGTGCAATGCAGGATACCCTGGCTTGATTCCTGGGTAGGGAAGTTCCCCTGGAGAAGCTATAGGCTGTCCACTCCAGTGTTCTTGGGCTTCCCTGGTGGCTCAGAAGATAAAGAATCTGCCTGCAATGCAGGAGACCTGAATTTGATCCCTGGGTTGGGAAAATTCCCTGGAGGAAGGCATGGCAACCCACTCCAGTATTCTTGCCTGGAGAATCCCCATGTACAGAGGAGCCTGGTGTGCTGCAATCCATGGGTTGCAAAGAATTGGACAAATGAACTAGAAACATGTTATTATTTTTCTCATTAAAAACAATTAAATATAGCATTCCACTTTACAAAAATTTACTTTTCACTGCATTTTCAGAAGAGATCTGATTCAGATTATGAGAGATGCCTGCAGCCTAATTAACCTTAGTCATATAGTATCAGCTCTAGATGGATCCTAGAATCATTAAATATAATGTTTTCAAACTATGCTGGGTCCCATACAATGCATGTTGTAAAGTATATTTCTTACTGTGAGTCTCAATTAAAGCAATTAGAAGCATCACTGATCTAATACAAATAAGAAGATTAATGTTTGGAAAGGGGAGAGGAGTAGTCCAAGGTCTCACAGCCAAGTTAATGGCAGAGCTGAATTTAAAACTCGGACTGATTATTTGTTCATGGCTCTTTCCCACACACCATGACTTGTCATGTTGCAAATCACCCTGTGAAATATGTAAACAGAAAGCTATAAAAGCAGCCTCTTCAATTAAAATGACACTGTATTAAAATATTAGTTCTTTATTTTCTTCATTTTAAAAAATCTGCTCTGTATTTTAAAATCTACTCTTGAATTTTACTTTAGTGTATTTGAAATGTACAGTTACCATGTAGAGCTACAATGATGGAACTCTTTATTGAGCTATTTTGAGATTGGGCTGTGTTTGGGATAGAGAGCCTTCTAAATCAATATTGAGCTTTTCCTTTGGTTACTCTTGAATGGACTTCTTTCTGTTTTCTGCTCTTCTTTTCTCTAGAAGCTTGAAGACTGAATTGCTTTCACAACTGCAGTCCTAGCTCTTTAGTACAAGTAGTTCCATGAAAGGGATACCCACAGAAACGTGCGTGAGTCCTAGGCAAAAATCTAGTTTATTTTAAAGGGTCAGATGCACCATTTCTTTCTCTATTTTATTGATACACTGTACAAAATTTGATCACATTAAAATGTAAAGAAGATAATTTCACTGTAATTACTCTTTCTTTGCTGTGAGAGAAATCTCAACAGTAGTGATGCCCTCTGTTTTACTTTCTATTTTTCTCTTTCTAGGAGTTTTGTTCTGTCTCACCTTCTCTTTGTTGTTAAGCTACACATGCACATATACACATAGGCAAATTTTTATATATGAAGTCTGAGCTGAAGAATTTGTTGTGAGTTTTTAATATGCAGCTTAATTTCCTCCCTAAGTTCATAAAGGTTTGGGCTGCCAAAGGTCTCTTTCACTCTAGTTTTGTATATATCTGAAATACTACAGGAGAACTTAATTATTCTGACACCTTTTTCCAAAGTGGTTACAGTGACTTGCAAAGACAGAATTTGAGAAAGGGGTTAAAAATAGGAACAAATGAGGGAAATGCCTGCCCTGGAGTGCTAAATACTTGCTATGGTTGAGCACAAATGTTTATGAGCTTTCTGAGACAGTTTTCCACTTTGTGTTGTTCATAGACTATGATCAGAACGGATAATGAACTAGTGTGTACCAGGATAGTCATAGAAGGTTTTTATAGCTGATCCCCTTCCTGATTTGTTGAGAGCCCATATCAGACCTGTTATTAAATATTTTGACTCTCATTTTTGATACAGACCAACTGTTCAGGACATTCAAATTCTATTCTTTGTCCTAAGGGCAGTTAACAATGTCTTTCACATAAAGACGATGTTCAGTATTATTAAAAAAGAAAGAACAATATAAACAGCGACAACGACAAAGGTTATCAATTAAGCAGTACTTAACCATCTACTCAGCATTGGTCATAGCACTTTGTATGTGCCAATTCACTTAATTTTTACAAAACCTTTGTGAGATTCTATTTTACAGATGAGAAAACAGAATCAGGGTGATGTCAATAAGTTAACTAATGACACATAATTAATAAGTATTAAAACTGGACTCTTATACAGTCAGTCTAGCTCCAGTCATTTGATTTGATACCTCAATGTAATTATTTAATAGAATGTCATATTTATTTCATAGAAATATTTCTTATAAACTACCTTGATTTAAGCCAATAGCATTACATTAAATTGGGCTTTCCGGGTGGTTCATTGGTAAAGAATTTGCCTGCCAATGTGGGAGACGCAAGTTTGATCCCTGGGTCAGGGAGATCCCCTGGAGAAGGAAATGGCAACCCACTCCAGTATTCTTGCTTGGGAAATCCTATGGACAGAGAAGCCTGGCAGGCTACAGTTCATGTGGCTGCAAAGAGTCAGAAACAACTTAGCAACTAAACAACAACATTCCATCAAAGTACACTCCGTGAAAATGCATCTTTTATGAAACGAATATGTTATTTATTGTATAATGCACACTTGTATCCTGCCAGTGTGCTTGATTCAGTAGTGACTGGAGACTGTCACACCTCAATGTCACCACTAATACTGTATTTTGTGAGAATAGCTCCTCTTAGAGCTGTGCAATGTGTTCAATCATTTTTGTAGGTATGTGTGGACTATATATACCACACTGTCCTGAACCTAGAATAGTAGGTTCAGAAATTGTCTGCTACTAACTTTTGTAATTTTAATTTGCTTGTATCTCATTGGACTGTGAATGTAGTTTATGTAGCTCGTGGTGTTCTGTTTTCTCCAAGAAGATTCCTCCAGTGGCCCAGACAAGAAAGGTCTCATGAATGCTGGGAGCAGTAGGTTTTAGTTCTGCTTTGACTCCATGGTAGGTAAGAGTACAGATTTTTGAGTCAGACTGATCTGAGTTCAAATCCTGGCTTCACAACTCAGTAGCTATGTGACCTTGGGTAAGTTACTGAACCTCAATTTCATCATCTGTAAATGGGGATAATAAAGATGACAATCATGTGAGATAGTGTATTTAAAGTCCTTAGCATAGTTCCAAGTATACAGTAGGTGCCTAATAAGAACGAGAGAAGTAGACTCTGAGTTCTTCTGGAACTTGATTTTCTCATTCAGCATTCTATGTTTGTCAGATAATTAGGTTCATATATGAAACTTTACTTCATTCATTTTCATAATTTTAAATAAGAATGGATTCTATAGTATAACTATGCATTAACTTATTCATTTGTATTTTTCATACTGAAAAATAAAATATGCAATATAAATTCTTGTGCATGGGTGTTTGGGCAGCAAATTACTTCTTAATGAGTCTTTAAGCATTAAGTATTAATTTAAATTGTTTAAAATTTGCAGTATGGCAAATCCAATAGATGTTGCCCAGACATATTGTAGATTTGATGAACTAATATTTATAGATAGATGGTTTCAAAAGCATAGACAGCTTTATTCAGAAAAAATGATATATTAGTAAATAATTTTCATCTATAAAAGGAGATAGAAAAGCAATTCATCATAATCATAAGGAGAAAATCTGTTTAATAATAAAAAAGCATTTCATGGAAATCGTGATTTTTTTAACAGTTGATATGATTATGCCAATAAAATGAATATTTGGGATACAAATGTCCTGAAACCCCCTATTATGAGTCTCCTTCTGTGTGCATACAAACTGTAGAATTTCCCCTGCCTTTCTGGTTGTTTTGTTTTGTCTTCCTACAAACACCTTTTGAGTAAAATATTGTGTTACCAACGTGTCAGTCTCTATGACAGCTGCAATGGGGATATAATTCCCTATAGCTATTTTTCTCTCTGCATCACAATTTACACTAATATTTACTGCAGTGCTCCAGGTCCTGTTCTGGCTGCAGAAAAAAATGCTGCTGATCCTTCAGTCATAGCTGGTCCTTTCCCTCTTTTCTCAGCCCAAATCTTCCACACCACCCTCATCAGCCCCATCTGTTGGAAAATATTGGACTCATTGCATAAAATTCTCTCTTGAGAGAAATTGTGTGGTGCTGAATAGACATCACTCTTCACTCATCAACTTGCTTTCCTCCATGAAGTTCTCCACAAACTTTTTCCTTGTGTCTTTCTGTTCACACAAAAGAATCAACTTTGTCACAGCTAGATATACCTTCCCACATTTAAGCAATTCTTGAAATGAACCAAAGGGAAAAACACCCTCATAGTCCTAAAGAACTCTCTGTGACTTTTACTTCATTCTTTTTTTCTATCTCCTTACACCAAAGCAGTAAAAGAAGGAAAGAAAGAAAGCTGTCTAGGAAAAATAATCCCATGTTAATTACAGAATATCATTATGAATTATACCATCACATCCTTCACCATAGATTTATTTTAAAAAAGCTGCCATATTTTTAAAAAGTGTATTGACTTTTCACTGCTGCAGACATTGATTTACAAAATTGATATTTACCTAAATAATCATGATTTTAAGAATTCTAAAATTCCCATTTTAAACCATAAAGTCCCCATATGAAAGGTTTTAATGTATTAATGTATTTCTGGGGTTTTTGTTGTTACTGTTGCTGTTAGAGCCTGTATATATTACACAGTGTCACAAATAATTTTTCATTTTCTATAACTGTCTAATCTACAACAAATTTAAATATATCTTTCTAATTCTGTTTCCTGAGTATTATGTTTTATTCAGTGGGAATTTTCAGGACTTCAAGCCCAGGAGACAACATCTTAACAGAACCTGAGAGAACTGCTCTGAGGAGATGAGGGGAAGAGTCAGGTCGTACAGAAGTTTTGCAACAAAGGATAGGTAGTCTGAATTTTTAAAAAAAATTATTGTTAGTTAAATAAAATCAGGTATCTCAAGGTAAGGAATTTAGCACTTTTTTATGTATGGGAAGATGCAAGTGTCTGGGTTCACTGAAATCATTCCTTTCATATGCATCTCAGCTCTCTTGGGTCAGTACCCTGTGTTTTTTTCACGCCCTGAACTCCCTTGGGGTTCATCATAGGTAGTGTCTCCAGCCTAATGGCTTCCAGATCTCAGGTGCTCTTCCCCTTCCTGAGTGCCCTTAAGGCTCATGTTGGAGGGCTGCCATCACTGATGACTGTGACAACCTGTTTACTGATATGGCAGGAAAGACTCCATTTTTCAGTCTCTCCCCATGGTTAGAAACTTGACCCATATTTGGGCTACATTTCATGACCAGTTTTTGTCCAAAGACACTGAGAGGCTTATCCCAGATCAGGTGAAACTTCTCCAGGATATGTCACTCCAGGTGTTAATATCTGGATTAGACCCATTGATAGGTAATAAAAAGTTCTCTGGATCCTCTTTTAACCTACTATGATTCAGGAGTTATTTCCATTGTTGTTTCTTCCATACCTAGAATCACACTATTACAATTATTGATTGCATACAGAACTATATATCTGATCAATTGTTTCAAGTCACCTAGTCATCATTACACTTGTTGGAGGCCTGGTTACACATCGTAAGAGACAACAATCTTATAAAGTAGACAAGATATAAGTAAGGTAGTTAGTAACACTGACAAAGTCATAGTGTAGCACAGAGACAAAAGCATAAACAATTTGGAAACAAAGAACAAGTTAAAACAATGATTAGTTTAACAGGTTGTAATCCAGTTGCAATAAACCAGCAAGCCCAAGGGAGAGCCAGCTGAAGTCAAATTTGGCAGGGCCAGGTAGAGAGAAAAAGAGAAACATTTCATCTTTGTTTACAAAGGCATGCTTTATCAACTTGTAGGCCATATCATAAAAAGAAAGGTTTTACAGGAAAACAAAAATTCAACTTAGTATATTTCCCAGAGTCATAAAGTTATAAATCATATTTATCTGATCATTCAGTCCCACATACTTGATTCCTGTTGATCCACATGAAGTAATCAGGTTTTCCATTAGTTTGTCATTTGTTATCCAGTTCAGTGGCATAATCTAAAGGCTATTATAAACTTACATTTCTTTTGAAAGATTCTTTTCATCAGTCTTCTTGAAAATCTTCATATTATAAAAGAATTGTAAAATTATGATAGTCTATAAAGGACAAAACTTAAAATAGCATGGTTAAAGACTTGAGTACAATATAATTAGCAGGAAATTTCTGCAATATATAACATGTTATGATAATAACTAGAATAATTAGAATAACTGATGGATATATCCGATGCTAAGGATTCCATATAAATTTGGAATATTTATATACTTGATATTTATTTATCTATCTATACATTAATCTAAAGTTTACCTTCAATTGCTTCGCAATGTTTCTGAATTTAAAATACCAAATAAACTTAGTTTTAACATTCCCCTCTATGATGTTTCAGAGATGTTTCTCTTTTATGTTTTTTAGTTTTATTTTTTTTAATTTTTTTCAGGCTCTTATTTTTTTATTTATTTATACTTTTAATTTAAATTTATTCATTTTAATTGGAGGCTAATTACTTTACAATATTGTATTGGTTCTTTGAGCATTCCAGAGTCAGCTGAAGGCTAACCGAGCTTTAGCCTGATTTTGATATTGGGAAGTTAGTTAGAATATAATAATATTAAATTATTTAATAATCTACTTCAGTTCAGTTCAGTTCAGTTGCTCAGTCATGTACGACTATTTGTGACCCCATGCATCGCAGCACGCCAGGCCTCCCTGCCCATCACCAACTCCCAGAGTTCACTCAGACTCACGTCCATTGAGTCAGTGATGCCATCCAGCCATCTCATCCTCTGTTGTCCCCTTCTCCTCTTGCCCCCAATCCCTCCCAGCATCAAAGTCTTTTCCAATGAGTCAACTCTTCACATGAGGTGGCCAAAGTACTGGAGTTTCAGCTTCAGCATCATTTCTTCCAAAGAAATCCCAGGGCTGATCTCCTTCAGAATGGACTGGTTGGATCTCCTTGCAGTGCAAGGGACTCTCAAAAGTCTTCAACACCACAGTTCAAAAGCGTCAATTCTTCGGCGCTCAGCCTTCTTCACAGTCCAACTCTCACATCCATACATGACCACAGGAAAAACCATAGCCTCGACTAGATGGACCTTTGTTGGCAAAGTAATGTCTCTGCTTTTGAATATGCTACCTAGGTTGGACATAACTTTCCTTCCAAGGAGTAAGCGTCTTTTAATTTCATGGCTGCAGTCACCATCTGCAGTGATTTTGGAGCCCCCCAAAATAAAGTCTGACACTGTTTCCACTGTTTCCCCATCTATTTGCCATAAAGTGGTGGGACCGGATGCCATGATGTTTTCTGAATGTTGAGCTTTAAGCCAACTTTTTCACTCTCCTCTTTCACTTTCATTAAGAGGCTTTTTAGTTCCTCTTCGCTTTCTGCCATAAGGGTGGTGTCATCTGCATATCTGAGGTTATTGATATTTCTCCCGGCAATCTTGATTCCAGCTTGTGCTTCTTCCAGTCCAGCATTTCTCATGATGTACTCTGCATATAAGTTAAATAAGCAGGGTGACAATATACAGCCTTGACGTACTCCTTTTCCTATTTGAAACCAGTCTGTAGTGGACATGGAACAATAGTTCTAACAGTTCAACAGTTCTAACAGTTCTAACTTTAATCTAAACATAGTTAATCCTGACTATGCATAGAACTTTTTGCTCCTCAGGGTTCCTTTCTACAATCCCATCACCTTCTATATCCAGGCTGACTCTCATGATCCACCCAAATAAAATTAGCCATAATTCATGGCAAATAGATGGGGAAACAATGGAAACAGTGACAGACTTCATCTTCTTGGGCTCCAAAATCACTGCAGATGGTGACTGCAGCCATGAAATTAAGACACTTGCTCCTTGGAAGAAAAGTTATGACCAAACTAGACAGCATATAAAAAGCAGAGACATCACTTTGCTGACAAAAGTCCATTTAGTTAAAGCTATGATTTTTCCAGTAGTCGTGTATGGATGTGAGAGTTGGACCATAAAGAAGGCTGAGGCCAAAGAATTGATTTGCTTGACCTGTGTTGTTGGAGAAGACTCTTGAAGGTCCCTTGGACTGCAAGGAGATCCAACCAGTCCATTCTAAAGGAAATCAGTCCTGAATATTCATTGGAAGGACTGATGTTGAAGCTGGAACTCCAATACTTTGGCCACCTGATGTGAAGAGCCTACTCAGTGGAAAAGACCTTGATGCTGGGAAAGATTGAAGGCAGGAGCAGAAGGGAATGACAGAGGATGAGATGGTTGGATGGCATCACTGACTCAATGGACATGAGTTTGAGCAAGCTACAGGAGATGATGATGGACAGAGAACCCTGGCCATGAGGCAGAGTTGGACACGACTGAGCAACTGAACAACAACAACCTCATGGCCTTTTTTTTTTTCTTTTTTCTCGATAAAATGTAATTCCATTTTTCACACTTTCTTTACTGAAAACATATATTCTATATTTTATTGTACATTGAAATGTTTATTATTCCATTAACTTTAATTGCATGTTTAAATTAGAATCTTCAACTCTTAAAGCTTTAAGTGTTGAGGATTCTAATTTAGTAAAAGCTAAGAAGAAAGCAGATATGAACTGTCTTTTACATTGGCATTCTATACATTGGTGGGAAAACCCCGATGGCTCAGCAGTAAAGAACATGCCTGTAACACAGTAGACATGGGAGATGAAGGTTCAGTCCTTGGGTTGGAAGGATCCTCTAAAGGAGGAAATAGCAACCCACTTCAGTATTCTTGCTTGAAAAAAACCATGGACAAAAGGATCCTGGCCAGCTACAGTCCATAGGGTTGCAAAGAGTCGGACTTGGTTGAGCATGCACAGACATTATATTGGTGAGCATAAACCACCAATAATAACCAGTGATTATTTCTGAAAACACTTGTTTGGTTAGAGAAAACATCTTGGGGTGACACTAAACATTTTCATTAATATTCTTAAATACTTTCAGCTTCTCTATTTAGTGATTCTTTATTAAATTTAAGTATATATATAAACTCATTGTAAAAATTATTTTTGATAACTTGCTTCAGGATATGTGCTCAGAGATGGACAAAAAGAATTGTCAATCACCCTAAGAGGGGGACAGATGTTGATTGACACTAACATATATATGTCAGGCTCTGTGCTTAAGATACTTTTTTTTCTTCTAAACACTGATGCTCGATGTTGATAGAATCACCTATATAGATTTTGAAAAGTACTGATGCAGAGAGTTTAGTTACATTACATATTGCCTAGGCTTCCTTGGTTTCTTTCAATTTATTGTTTATGGTTTTAAATGTTTTTAATTTTGAGGTGAGATATAACATGAGAAAAGTACATAAAACATAACTATAAAATATAGTGATTGATTCTATAGCAAGCACCTATATAAAATCCACCCAAATCAATGAATAAAACATTGACAGTAGCAAAAAAAAAAAAAAAAAGAAATAAATTTTTTTAATTGACAGCACACCAGAAGTTACTAATGAATCCTTTCTCAAATTACTTTAAGTACCCCACACCCTGCAAAGTAAGATTTCTCTTTTATGATATGCAGTTATTAATACTTGCTTTACTCTACATTGTTATCATTATACATGAATCCTTAACAGTATAGTCTAATTTTGTGTTTTTGAACTTTAAAAAAAATTAGGGAGAGGGTGGGGAGATTTGGGAGAATGGCATTGAAACATGTATAATATCATGTATGAAACGAGTCGCCAGTCCAGGTTCGATGCACGATACTGGATGCTTGGGGCTGGTGCACTGGGACGACCCAGAGGGAGGGTATGGGGAGGGAGGAGGGAGGAGGGTTCAGCATAGGGAACACAGGTATACCTGTGGCGGATTCATTTCAATATTTGGCAAAACTAATACAATATTGTAAACTTTAAAAATAAAATAAAATTTAAAAAAATTATACAAGAATATACATATTTTGCATCCTTTTTCTTTTGTTCAACATTTATTTGTAAGAATTATCCAAATGTAGCAACATATCACTATACCTTACTCATGGTTGTTGATTATTCCATTGCATGAAATATTACAATATATGTATTCTTTCTATTATAGGATCCATTGACCAAAAACACATGTCCTGGCCAGTCCAAATAGTAACTGCTTTCATGAGTTATCTTACAACAGGAGGTTCTGGGAAGGAACCCAGAACTAACAGGCTACCACCCACTGGAAAAATTCAGGATGTTTTTAGCACTTCAAAAGTATTTTGCCAATCTAGTGATGTGGTTTGACTTGCATTCCCATGATTTACTAACAAGGTTGAGAAGTTTTTCATATCTTTATTGCCCATTTGGATTGTCTTTTGTGAAGTACTTAACTGGGTATTTCACTCCTTTTTCTATTGGATTACTTGCCTTAAAAAAATGATTTGTAGGAGTTTTTATACATTCTGGATATAGGCCCTTTGTCAGTTACATGTTTTATAAATACCTTTTCACTCTTCATTAGGTTTTTCATTCTCTTTAAGGTGAGTTTTGAATTAAATTATACATCACAGTTAATGTAGATAAATTTGGTGATTTTTTTGTTATGCTGAGTGCTTTTGTATAATGTATGAGAAAATTTTCCTTAGCAAGTGCTTAATATATTCTCCAATAATGCCTTCTGAATACTTTATCATTTTGCTTTTCACTTTTAGGTTGAAAATTAATTGCTATTTTTTGTTGGATATGCCTATCATTTATTTTCTTCTGATCTATGCATTTAAGACAGCACATTTTCTTCTCTGTATAGCTTTAATTATATCCCAGAATTTCATATTTAATGTTTTGAATATTACTTAGATCAAATTAGTTTTTAATTTCATTATGATGTTTTGACACAAAAATTGTTTTTTATTTATATTTAATTAGAAGATAGTTGCTTTACAATATTGTGTTGGTTTTTGCCATACAACCACATGAATCAGCAATAGGATGTACATATGTCCCCTCTGCCTTGAACCTCCTTCCCACCTCCTGTCCCATCCCATCCCTCTAGGCTGTCACAGAGCAGTGGTTTGAGCTCCCTGCAACATAAAGCAAGTTCCCACAGGCTATTTATTTTACATGTGATAATGCACATGCTTCAGTGTTACTCTCTTGATTCATCCCTCCCTCTCCTTCCCCCATTGTGCCCACAAGTCTGTTCTCTGTGTCTGCATCTCTATTCCTGCCCTGCAAATAGGTTCATCAGTACCATCTTTCTAGATTCCATACATATGTGTTAATATATGAAATTTGGTTTTCTCTTTCTGACTTACCTCACTCTGTATGATAGGCTCTAGGTTCATCCACCTCACTAGAACTGACTCAGAACTGTTCCTTTTTATAACTGAGCAATATTCCATTGTATATATGCACCACAGCTTCTTCACCATTTCGTCTGTCAATGGACATCTAGTTTGCTTCCACGTCCTAGCTATTGTAAATAATGCTGCAATGAACATTGTATTACATTTGTCTTTACAGTTGTATTTTTTAAATTCCAAATATGTGGAGAAGTGTCTAGGTTTGTTTTTTGTTAATGATTTCTAGTATATCTACATTGTGATTAGAAAACCTAGTTTGATTGTGTCATTCATTTTAAATGTGTTGAAACTTGAAATACATTGAAACTTGCTTTATTGCCCAGCAGGTGGCCAAGTTTTATAAATATATATATTTTGTCTGTTCTTGAAAGTAATATGTATTCTGTACTTTTGGAGTGGTGTGACATATATACAAACTGAATGTTAACATATTGTTTAAATCTGACTAATTTTTGTCTATTTAATGTATAGGTACTTATTCAATTAGTTGATGAGAAACAATAGCTAAAATGATACCATATAGTGATACATTTCTTTATTTCTCTTTGTGTTTGTCAACTTTTGTTCTTTATATTTTGAAGCTAGATGTTTCAGTTCATAGAAATATAGAATTATTTTGTCTTTTGATGATCTGAATCTTTAAAAATTATTTTGAAATGTCTGTATTAACTAATTAAGTTTACTTTAAAGTTGAATCTGTCTGACATTATAATAACAGCACTAACTTTCTTTTGATTTTTGTTTTAGTTTATCCTTTTCATCATTTTATTTTCACACTCCTTATGTTTTTTATGGTAGCATTTAATTTTAAGAATTCACCTGACAATCATGTTTTATGTGAATCAGTTGTCCTTTTATGTATAATGTAATTACTCATCTATTTGTGTTTATATCTACCAGCTTATTATATATTATATTATATACTTCCTATTTGTCTCAGCGATTTTATGTGTGTTTTACTCTTTGTTTGTTACTTTCCTGCTACTTATACTGTTGTATCATCCCCTTCCCCTTGAGTGTGGACAGAAATTGCAACTTGCTTCTAACCAATATAAAGTGGCCAAAGTGAAGGTATTGTGCAGATTTAAATAAGTTCCCTAATTAGTTGAACTTGCATCATCAAAGAAGATTGGCTATGGTGGGTCTGACTTAATTAGGTGAAGGTGAAGCCTTTGACAAATGATCCAAACTTTCCCAGAGAGATTTTCCATTGCTGGGTCTGAATGCAAAATTTACATGAGTTCTATAGCTGGAAGGAAACAAAGTTTGCCAATAAACCAAGGTAGTTTGGAAGTAGGTTCTTCCCTAACTGAACCTCCAAATGAGAACACAAATCAGCTAGCATCTTGATACCAGCCTTGTGAGACTCTGAGAAGGGACACTAATCTAAGCCACACACACAATTCTGACCTACAGAAACTACACGATAATGAATAGGTTTTAAGTAACATTGTTATGGAGCAAACAAAATTAATATTAATACATGGGGTCTGATCCCTTTTTGAGGGCCTAGCTTTCTCTCAAGTACTTTTGGCCACTTATAATGCAGTTCAATTCACCTAAAACTGTTTTTTTCTAGATCTGCAAGTATATGGAAAAGCAGCACTGAGAACCTATGTTTATGCCTCTGGAATCTCCTATTCTGGCTATTTTCTCAGTAACTCCTCACTACTTGTTATCTCTTAAGATGTTTTTTAAAAAGATATATATCTCATCCTCAGTGAGTAGGTTGGTATAACTTATACAGATTATCATTACTGGAAAGTGGAGACTGGTTCCTGTCTATATTCTGAATCAGGGTCTTTGACTTTCCAATGAATTTGATTCGTTACTCAACACCCTTTCATAAATTAAGTTTTCCTGCTTATGTTGTCCAGACTCAGTTTTTGTTGCTTGTAAACATGAATCTTGATTCATTCCAGATGTGATAAGGTAAATATGAAATTAGTTATATTCAATGAATAACTAGGGAGATAAATGCACATATATTTGGAAAACATTGAAAGAACATAAAAAATATACTGATAGTAACTGTAATTTGGATGGTGGAAGAGTAGGCAATTGCTTTATTCTTTCTGTTATTGCAAATATTTTAATAATGAGCATGTCTTTATTTTATGATATAAACACTATTAAACTGCACAGACATCTAAAGTGTCTTAGTGGTAGAGTTTTATAAACATCATTAGTTCTTAATGATGTTTAGATGCTATATGTGTATTATTGAGCAGTATGGAGAAGGCAATAGCACCCCACTCCAGTACTCTTGCCTGGAAAATCCCATGGACAGAGGAGCCTGGTAGGCTGCAGTCCATGGGGTCGCCAAGAGTCGGACACGACTGAGCGACTTCACTTTCACTTTTCACTTTCATGCATTGGAGAGGGAGATGGCAACCCACTCCGGTGTTCTTGCCTGGAGAATCCCGGGGACGGGGGAGCCTGGTGGGCTGCCATCTATGGGGTCACACAGAGTCGGACACGACTGAAGTGACAGCATAGCATTATACTTATATGTATATACTTATAAGTATATATATATATATATATATATATATATATATATACACATACATATAATTACATGTATATACTTATGTTATATGTTAGAATAGTTAGTTGAAACTCAGGCTTCAAATCCCAGTTATCTCTCTTTGTTAGAGATATTTTTCTTTAGTCTTCAACTGCTCATATCCCCTAATCTTATCTCTGATTGTTAAAGGCTATCTTTAGGGAACTCATTTTATCCAGCAATATCTTTTTTAAAATTGTTAACTACACTCTTAATTACATCCTACATAGAGAAGAGGCTAAAAGTGAATAGTTAGAACAAAAATTTCAATAATAAGCTTATTGTTTGGTCTGATAAATACTATTCCCCATATGTAATTTACCTTTACATAAAGTTGGTTCTCAAAATTATTACAGTTAATTTGGAGTGGTAGAAAGTTGGATGATATGAGTGAATATCCTTGGGCCATGATGCAAATGTAAATTTTCTTTGCCTAATACTATTAATGGGGCCACAGAAAGTACAAAAGAGTCAACTGAATTCTTATTTATTCCATATCATTCCAATAGAAGTGTTTTATGGATAAATCTCTATAACCAGTTTATTTGAAAATTTGTCCATTTCTGCTAAAAAAGAATTAGTTGGGAAGGATGTTTAATTAAGAGTTCTGGTTATTTGGATTCTAATTAGTTGTTCCTGCATTAGGATATTTATTTTCCAGGTTTATGATCCCAAACACAAATTGCTATTTATTTAGTTAAAGAATGTGTATTTCAGCTGGAACAGGAATATTTCATAATGAATCTAAATGCAGCGGGTATCTTTATTCTGCCAGTTTTCATTGCAACAGCTGTGTTTCTACCCATTTATTTTCTACATATTCTACACTTTACTCAGCAAATTTAAATTTTCAGCCCTTCTATAACAACCAGAGATACTGTAAAATACATATTCTTTTCAGGCTTGCTATCAGTGTATAATTTTATAGCATATAGCTCAAAAAGGTAAGCAAAATATAAGAAAAGAGTTCCATGTAGAGACACACTGTGATGAAAAATGCTCCATGCTAAGGAAAATGTTGAAAGCGGATAAATTCTATACATCAGACAGAATAATGCATGAACAGAGAGTAGTTATAAATGCAAATATATTTTGAGAGAGTTATGTAAGGGGGCTATTGGTAGGCATCATTAGAGTGCCTTTTAAACAAATTGCTGTTGTTCAGTCATGTGCGACTCTTGGTGACCTCCTGGACTGTAGCCCACCAGGTTCCTCTGTCCATGGAATTTCCCAGGAAATAATACTGGAGTGGGCTGCCACTTCCATCTCCATTTAAATAAATTAGCAGACATAATAGTTACTTCAAGTGCTAGCCTTTATAGAAAGGATAAAACATACTCCATTAAATATACAACTGAAAATATGTGGTAAGTCTTTTTCCATTTTTTCTGCTAAGTAGAAAAGTTAGCACAACTAGTAATTTTACTTTACCTCAAAAGGACAATCTTTTACACAAGTGCTGTGAAAGAGGAAATTGTGAATGCATGGGCCATATTTGTCTTTCCTATTATTGTATCTCCAGCACTAAGCATGGTTCCTTGCACACAGTAGGAGATAAATATTAATATCTGTTCATTGAATGAAAAGATGACTACTTGGGTCTATCTGATCCTTCTCAATGGATTCTGTGTCAAATATTTTAGTATTTATGGGTATCATTTCTGACACTTACTTGTAGTAAAAAAATTCCCAGGTGTGGCAGTGGTAAAGAATCCGTCTGCCAATGCAGGAGATGCGGGTTCTATCTCTGGGTCAGGAAGAACCCCTTGAGGAGGAAATGGCAACCCACTCCAATATTCTTGCCTGGGAGAGCCTATGGACAGAGGAGCCTAGTGGGCTATCGTCCCATGGGGTTGCAAAGAGTCAGACACGACTGAGCAACTGGGCATGCATGTAGCAAAAAAGGTACTCAGCCAAATTGTAATACCGGTAGTGGAATCTAGGGACAATTAAATATGTTAAAAGGCATTTACGTTGAGCAATTGGATTCTGGTTAATTGTTTCATTTCTTTTCATAAATTGCTTTGATTAAACTAACTGGGAACTAGCTATAGACAGGGATTTGCCAACTCTAGGTTATTTTTCATAGACAAGTCCTATTTATAAATGCAAAATAAAACAAAAAAGACTCTTTTTCTCAATAAAGATTATGAATATGACATTAGCTGTTAGAAAACAAAAAGAGTTGCAATAGCCTTGGATAATCCTAATGTTTGGATACCTGGCAGAAAAAATGTATAGAGAGCTTATTTTTTCAGCAAGGTGGACTGGAAAAGACTACACAAATAATAGTTATAACTTGGCCTACTTACATATATTAGCACAAAATTTGTATTTGAATGAGCCTGAGACAATTGTTCCTATGAAAATAATTTGTGAAATCAAGAAAACTTACTGTCTCTGTTTCTAGAAGTTGAGGGGTTGTGGTAGGAAAGGAGAGAGAAAACTTGTCTGTTCTGTTGTTACTGAAACACAACCTACCTGATCTCCTGCAACAATAATTTATTTGACTTGGGGCTGGAGAATATCAATGAAATGAAAGTAAAGAATAGATTAAATTTAATTACAATGTATGGCACAACTGTTCTGTGTAACTAAGGAAATAAAACTCAACATCATATAAAAACCATTCCAATCCCTTCAGATTAAGTAATAAATTAAAATGTACTTAAGGAAAGCAATGCTCAAATTTCATGTTATCCTCACAGTGCCAAACCAGACATTGTCATGTTAGCCAAATTTGTGTATAATAGAAGTCTTAAAAGTGTCATTATAGAAGGATAGGTTACACTTTTTATATCACCTCTAATTAGTTTTCTGGTTGTTCAGAGCCAATTTAATCTCCTTGATCCTCCTTAGGCAACAGGTAAACAGAATGATTTCAAAATGGATTAAAATTACCATCCTTTCCTCTATTGACTTAGCACAATATTTCACAAAATTACATTTGGAATTACCCCCAAAGATGGATTTCTATGTGTAAATTAATAGTAGGATTAAAACCTAAAAATTCAACCAAACTTAAATTACAGTGAATTGAACAAAGAGGAGACAAGGGAAATGGTAGGAGCCCTACTTTACAAATTCATTCATTCATTCATTCATCAAGTATTTACAAATTAGATACTATGAGTCAGATGCTGGGAATATACTACTGATCTCACTGAGCCTGCATATTTTCCACAAGTAAATATAGAAATAAACCAAAAATACAACTTCAGGTAGTGGCAAGTACTGGGTTGGCCAAAAAGTTCATTTGAGTTTTTCCATAAGATGTTACAACATAATGAAGGAACTAAAACAGGGTAATATTAATGTGGCTGGCAATCACCTTCTCAGGCTTCGGCAATGTCTAATTGACATTGAGTGGTGAGGGAAGGACTTTCTGAGGTGGTGACACTTTACTTATGATCTTAGTAATGAGGAGCTGATGTGGCAGAAAAGCATTCCTGACAGAGAAAATAGACAATGAATTAGTACTGAGGTGGGATAATTGTGGGCTTAGTTGTTTGAAGATAATAACAATTATGGTAGCAATTTTCAATTATGATTGGAGTTCTGGCCTGAGGAGAGAAGAGTGGTCTCAGAGGTGTTGGAGAGGTAAGCAAGACTTAAACATATAGTGGCTACACATCACTCTAAGCAGTTCCATTTTTATTCTCTGTGCATTTGAGGTTAGTCTGGGTCATCACATGATCTGAGTACATTTATCCCGAGTTCTGTGTGAGTAGAGAAGAGAGGTCAGATCAAATGCAGGTAGGTTTTATGAGGGTACTGTAGAAATTCAGGTGAAAGATGACAATGTCTTAAATTATAGTAATTGCAGTAAATTGCAGTAAATCTTTACTTACTAGAGCCTACCTTATGTCATGACATAGAAAATGTGCTGTTTTTACTTAATTGAGATTAACCATGTTTGCCTTTCATAAGGAAATTTTATGATTTTACAATGGAAATGATACAGCATATGACATTTGAGCAGCATCACATTTTACCTCATTTTCATTAATTATTATTATTTTTTTCCAAAGGAGCATTTTTATTTATTTTTATTTTATTTTATTTTTATTTATTTTTACTTTACAATATTGTATTGGTTTTGCCATACATCAACATTAATTATTTTGAATAGGAGAAGTCAGCTATGATGGAAATAATTTTTTTGATTTAAATTTATTTATTTTAATTGGAGGCTAACTACTTCACAATGGAGTATTACTCAGCCATAAAAAAGAATACATTTGAATCAGTTCTAATGAGGTGGATGAAACTGGAGTAAGCCAGAAAGAAAAACACCAATACAGTATACTAATGCATATATACGGAATTTAGAAAGATGGTAATGATAACCCTGTATGTGAGACAGCAAAAGAGACACAGATGTAAAGATGGAAATAATTTTACTGTGAGGACTTAAGTAGGTGAATTTACTGGCTAAAAATCCCCAATATCCTCAACTTCTCCATGATCAACTCCATTTTTGGTTGTCACAGGATGGGAATCAAGGGGATGTTGCTACAAGTATCTAGTGGATAGAGGCCAGCAATGCTGCTTAAACATCCTACAATATACAAGGCAGCCCTCCCGACAAGGGAAAGATGTATCCAATTCAAAATGTCAATAGTGCTGAGACTGAGAAATGCTGACCTAACTTTACTTTTTTGCTTGGATTTAATCCTGACTCCTTTGAGAACACTGCCTCCTCTGCTTCTCAAGTGGTGCTTTTTTTTTTTCCCTCTACACCGCTTGTACTATTGAGCCTGGAAAGTGAAATAAATGTTATATTTACTTTTCAGTGCTATTTTCAGACCATTCTTCTCCTTTTCACATCCTTAAAATATCCCAGTTTGAGGTTTTGGTTGTTGTTGTTGGTTTTTCTGGCTGTGTCACATGGTGGCATGTGAGATCCTAGTTCCCTTATCAGGGAATGGTATCCAGGCCCACAGCAGTGAAAGCACAAGAGTCCTAACCACTGGACTGTCAGGGAATTTCCTAAAATATCCCGGTTTTGAATTTCATGTTATATTCAGCTACAGGTAGCTGGACCACTCGCCACTGTACCACAACACCTCACCTTCTCATCATCTTAAATTAAGAATTTACTTCCTGAATCCCTGAACTGCTCTCTAACAATCACTCCTGTAATTGTTCTGGGCAGTTTCAATATATGTGTACAGGATCATTCCAATAGCAGAGTCTCCAAGTTCCTTAAAATCTTCTCCTTCAATATTTTTTTTCAATAATATACATATATATACATATATATATTTTAATTTGGCTGCACTGGGTCTTCATTGCTACTCACAAGCTTTTTCTAGTTACAGTGAGTGGGGGCTACCCTTCATTGCAGTTTGCAAGCTTCACTCCATGGCTTCTATTGTTGCACAGGCTTTAGGCTACTGGCCTTCAACAGTGGCAGATTGTGGGCTCTAGAGTACAGACTCAGTAGTTGTGGCACACGGCTTAGTTGCTCCGTGACGTGTGGGATCTTCCCAGACTAGGGATCAAACTCTTGTCCCCTGCACTGGCAGGCAGATCCTTATCCTCTTCACCACCAGGGAAGTCCTCCTTCATTGAAGTCTACTTCAGTGATCTTGATGTTGATCCTACCACAACTACTTAGTCTCATGCTCATATCCCAGACTCTATCATTACCAAGAATTGCTACTCCTTTCTAATTTCAATTTCATGCAACTTGCTCTCTCACCACTCTTTCCTAACTTTTCAACTTATTGTTTCCTTTACTCCATCTGCAGAAATCCTTTGTTCTTATTGGGCTTAAATTCATAACTTTTTAATGTCTTTTAGTCCCTGATAACCCAGTAATTATAATCCATTGGTTCTGACACCCAATTCCAATGTGTGTTTGTGGGGGAAAGGGTTCCCCACACCAACAAACTGGGTGTCTTACAATTTCACTCAATCCTAACAGTATCTACCTGGAGAGAGCTTCAGGTCCCACAGGTTAAGGGCTCAATCCCACAAGACTGCCCCCCAACCAGTACTTCAGATGCCTATCACAAGTTGAAGTGCTTTTGACATGTGCTTCTGATGGACCTATTATAGATAAGAAGTTATAACAATCCTCTCCCTAGGTTCAAATAATTTGCTGTAACAAGTCACAAAACTTAGAGAAATATTTTTACTCACTAGATCACTGGTTTATTATAAAAGGATACAACTCAGAAACAGATGGAAGCGATGCATAGGACAAGGTATGGGAAGAGGGCACAGAGCTTCTAGGTCCTCTCCAGGCATGCCACTCTCCCAGTACTTCAGTGTCTTCACCAACCCAGAAGTTCTCAGAACCCCATTTTTTTTGTTTGATTTTTGAAATATAGTTGACTTACAACATTAGTTTCAGGTGTACAACATAGTTATCCAATATTTTTATGTATTATGAAATTATCACCCCTCTGAATATAGTTACCATTCGTCACAGTACAAAGTTATTACAGTATTACTCACTATATTATCTATTGCTGTCCATTACATCCTGTTATTTGTTTTATAGCTGAAAGTCTGCAACTCTTGATTCTTTTCAACTATTTCATCAATCTTTCTACTCCCCTACCCTCTGGCAGCCATTAGTTTCTTCTCTGTATTTATGTTGGTTTCTGTTTTATGTTGATTAATTTATTTTGTTTTTTAGATTCCAAATATAACTGAAATCATATGGTTTTTGTCTTTCTTTGCTGACTTATTTCACTTAACATAATACATTCTAAGTCTACCTTGTGGGGTTTTAATGGAATCTTTATTCCATAGGCATGACTGATTACATCACTGGCCATTAGCAACTGATTCAACCTCCAGTCTCTCTCCCCTGCCAGGAGGCCCTCTAATCACAGGGCTGTTTCTCCTCACAAACAGCCTCCATCTTTAGCTGTTTTCCAAACATCACCTTATTAACATAAACCCAGTTGTAGGAGAAAGGGACTTGGTATGAATATCAAGACACCCATTTCACCTTGATGGCTCTGAAGCTATTTCAATAGTGAGAACAAATATTGTGACAAAAGATGCTCCCATTGCTCAGGAAATGGGAAGAGTCTTGGGAACTGAGAGCAAGGAATCATGGAAGAAGACCAAGACATATTTGGAAGAAGACCAAATATGTGTGTCTGAATGACCAAATATCTATTTCTTATAAGTCACATAATCACTTCCTTGTATTGATCCTCAGTTCTCTTTCTCTTTTCTTATTTCATCATATTCACTTGGTGAAATATAAACTTCATTACACTTTTCCAGCTACTCTGTGACAGTAATCATGCAGCTGAATACAGCTGGAGGAAAATCACAACTGGTTCCTGCTTTAAATTCATAATTGCTAACTTTAAGTAAGCCTTGCATGATCCCTAGCAACCATCTTTCATTTTCCTAGGGTATTCACCTTCTTCTAAACTATTTTCATATTCAAATGGATAGTTGTAGCTTCATTTGGGTGTCTATTGGGCCTATCAGAGTTAGACAATCAAAACTAAAGTTTTCATCACCCTGCGCCTTTTAAGACCTGCTTCTATTGCAACAGCCCCATTTCAACTAAAGGTAATTGAATCCTTCTAGTTTGTTGAGGAGGAACAAATTTTCCTCTTCTCTTCTAGGTTCTTCTGGCTGGTCTAAGAATTAAATTGACATGAGACAGGTTAACAGCAGAATATCCAGGAAAGTCACTTCCACATAGATCTTAAATCATTTTTATTCACCTCGAACATTTTACTATTCCCCATCCACTCACTCCTATGAGAAAGTTGACAAAAAAAAAAATCAGGAAAGTTGAAATGATAGCTTCTCTTTGAATATATAAACTACAGATTATGTAATACTCATCATGGGACATTTTTATACAAATATCCATATATACTTAGATCCTGGACTATAGCTGAGTTGATCTATGTTCCCAACAATAGATGAAATTCTTGCTCCAAAATTACTTTAATCTCAACTGACAGAAATTATAAAATACTTATAATAATTCTTATGTGTGAACTCCTTGAATAATGAAAACTGTTTGATAATCTGGGTGTTCATGCCTATTCAATTCACGTTCATCTACTGTGGTTGAGAACTTCACTCACTGAAAGCCATGATTTGATTGCCCTAAAAAAAAACTACATTGAATGAATATCTATCAGAGTATGTTACTTATCCCTTTCTTTAAACTAACTCTACCATAGCATTCATTTTTAGAGGTGGGTAAGGGAAAAACAGCTTTTTTTCAATCTTAGTATAATTTTTAAATTTCTTCAGCATTGAAACATTTTCAAGAGGGTCAAGCTGTAATTTTTCTCTGTTACTATCTGAGAATCAACACCACAGACAGTAGCTACTGGATGCCTGTGGTGTGGTTTTTAATTGCTAAGTCGTGTCCGACTCTTTTGCAACTCCATGGACTGTAGCCTGCAGGCTCCTCTCTTCATGGGCTTTCCCAGGCAAGAATACTGGAGTGGGTCACCATTTCCCTCTCCAGGGTATCTTCCCCATCCAGGGATCAAACAGGTATCTGTTGTGTCTCCTGCATTGTCAGGCTGACTCTTTACCACTGAGCCATCTAAGAAGCCAACTGGATGCTTAATGACTTCTTCAGTTGTGTTTCTCACCCCATGGAAGCCTCAATGGTTTGACCTGGTTGAGGAAAGCCTATAGCCTTGTCCACTGATTATCATCTTCACTGACTACTTTCTGGATGTCTCTGGCTTTATCCTGATGGCTTCCAGAGCACTATCCACTTCAACTGGAGACCTTTCCCTTTCCATTCATTTTCCCTGTCATATTGCACTTTCCATTGTGTGTGTGCATGCTAAGTCATTTCTGTCATGCCTGACTCTTTGCAACCCCAGGGACCCCATGGAGCCCACGAGGCTCCTCTGTCCATGGAATTATCCAGGAAGAATTCTGGAGAGGGTAGCCATGCCCTCCTCCAGGGGATTTTTCCACCCAGGGATCGAAACTGCATCTCCTGTGACTCCTGCATTGCAAGCAAATTATTTACCATTGAGCCACCAAGGAAGCCCCACTACTCTCTATGGTATATTTGCATTTTTTGCTATTGCTGCTGTTGTCATTTAATGTAGTTTTAAAGCCTGGAGTTCAGTTTGAGAACTCCCAAGTTGAGAATTGTGGGAATATTTTTAAGATTCCTTCAAATTTGAAATTCTATTATTCTTTCATACTTTGAAAATAGAGAATTAAAAGCCTGGGAAACTAGGAAAAAAGACATAGCACTTTTCATCTAGTTTAGTTAGTTAATTCTTTGTAAGTAGCTGCAAGATATCAGGCACTATTATAGGTATGCTGCAGTATCTGGGATGAAGAACTCACATTAATGCTTAGCTTTAAATAAATAAGAGTTCCTCAACAAAGAAATAAATAAAGAAAGGGTATGGGATCACTTTCACTAGAATTCATTAAAATTACAATTCTCATCTGTCTAAATTAGTTTAGAGATAGTCTCACCTGAAGGCAAGGGGATCGACCAGACAAGTTCTCAAGACATCCTACAGCCCCAAATCCATAATCTTCCAATAAAATAGACATTGATCCGAATGCTTGATCCTCGTGGGTTAGAGCAATGGAAGAAACAACACTGCCATGTCAATTTAGAGAAAAGAAATTTGTTTTGATAGGTTTACTTTCCTCTCATTTAATTTTTCCCTCCAGACACTTTTTTATTCCTTTTATTGAGTTTGTTTAGATAGCAAGCCCATGTTATCGAGCTCCTTTCCCCTGAAACTTTTCTAAAGGGATACTAAGATGTCTGGGAGAAGTTCAATTAGGTTTAAATTAATTTCTGCAAGTTGCCAGCGTATGCCAGAGTTCCCCAAACACCTCTTTTTAAAAAGAATTACTTGATTATTTAAGCCAGGAGACAAAAAACAAATTGAATAAGAAAAAGAATACTTACATTCTAAAATAGAAATAAGACCTCCCTCATAAGGTTTTGAGTGGTTATTAGTATCAACTCCTTAAAAAGCAAGCAGCATTTTATATGAATCTCATATCATGTTTCTTAGCCTGTGGCAGAAATAATATTATTTTTAGATGTGTATCTACTAACAATCACATTGATTCTATTTTAATATATCATCATATGGTTTTAATCTTTGTGTAGTACCATGACATATTGTTACATCCAAAAGAACTTATTATAAATTACGATTCCTACTAGACATCTAGAATTGCCAAAAAAGTGTTTTTTTGTTTATTTACCATTAGTTTATTACTCTTCATTTAGTATTAGTTTTTCCCAGATGGAAAGAGAACATATTACTTCAATAATCTCAATCCAAATTATAATTGTACATTACATCCAACTCTGATTTCTCTTCTAGCTTTGGCATTCATCTGTCCCTCCTGCTATCTTTCCACCCAGATTCATTAGTCCCTATTTTGTTTTTCTCTTTTTCATTTAAAACTTTAGTCATGAGTTAGGTATAATATAAAGATAAATAGTTTATAAATAACTGTTGGAATTCATTAATTCTATGCAATCAAATGGTTTGTCTTTTATAATTTGTTGAAAAGAGGTTGTAGATCTATTTTGTTTGTTTTTAGCAAAAGAATTACACATAGGACATTTCTATTTTAAAACCACTGCTGGAATCTTACCTGGTTTCAGACTTCTAAGCAATTTTTTTTCCTCTTTTAGACCATTTACAGGCTAACGTTGTATTTCCCTTTATTCAAAGATACTGATTACTTCCCATATCTTCTTTAAAATAGTAACTCAAACTATAGCATTGTTGGTTTGCAACCTCTGGAGTTCCCATGTGAAATCCGAAACTGGGCCCCATACTCAGAGGGCAAGAACGGACCAAAGAAAGAGACAGAGGGCCCCAGACTGGTAGGTGGAGGGTTTAATAAGCAAGGGAGCTTACATAAGAGGCTTATCCTTGATGGCTCAGAAGACGAGTAGATCTCCCTACCTGCCAGTCAAAGTCTTCACAGTTTACATAGAGGCCTTAACTGGATTCAGTCACACATTCAATCTAAATGGTCTCAACAACTTACCTTCCTCTTTCAAGGTTGCGTCCTTCAAACAGCTCCTACGGCATAGGACATTCCAAGGACAGAGGAGGGGGTGAGGAGCCTCTGATCACCCAGTCAACCAATGGTCACATTGTTTCCATCATCTCCTCCAAAAAGAACAGACACATATACACAAAACAATTTTTTTGCGTTTTGCATTACTATGTTTCCTCTATTCATTAATAGAATATATGCTTCAATTGAATATTTTTTCAATCCTTTGTTAACAAAATCATTTATAAAGGTGAAAATTAGTTGAAAATGTAAAGAAAGACCTACCAAAAATAAATATTAAGACAAAAAATATGGTATAGAGGGCTGGTACAATAAAGCAAAAATCAAAGTTAGCACTTAGGTTGAAAATACATTTCAAAATAGAATAAGGTTTATAAGCAGAATAAGTTTATATTTGGGTGTCTATACCCTGTGGCTGTAGACTTGTTGGCTTCTTATTAAAAGGAAAAATCCATTTCAATCTTCTCTGACTCTACATTGATATAATCTCCGTTCAATGTAATGTTTTTGAGTAATTATAAAGTTGCAGCTTCTGTGCTAGATAACAAAGACACGAAAGATTAATTAGCAGGTTAAAAATTAAAAGAAGGCAGAGTTAATACATTACCATCAGCATCTTCATAATCATCATACAATCTACCATATTGCTTTTACAATGTGCATTTTTCCTTCATTTTCACATGTATTCATCACAACCTTATGAGGCAGTTATATTTATTATGCCTGTACTACAGATGAAATGTTGAGGCTTAGAGAACTCAGTGAAACTCTCAAGGTAAAATAATAGACTAAAATTTAATCTGTCTTGCAATTTGACACAGTACAGTATCTGGTATATAGAGAACATTATCTAAGCATTAGCAATTTTTGCCATGCTTATCATTATTATTATTGTTTTATTATTTGAGTCTTGTGTGCTCAGTAGCTTCAGTTGTGTCCGACTCTGCAACCCCATGGACTGTAGCCTGCCAGGCTCCTCTGTCAGTGGTACTCTCCAGGCAAGAATACTGGAGTCTTAGATTTTTAAAAAATCCTTTATAACAATAAATAATATACATACAGATTTCTGCAAAAAATGCCTTGGTAAAATGTTGTCTTCTGATTTTTTCATATTTATCAATAAATTATTAAGGAGATTGTATTGAATAAAAAGTTAAAATAAAACTTGAAAATTCTAGTAACCTGCATAGGAACTAAAACACTCTTTGAAAAGTACTACTACCCAGTTTGGCAAGTTTTGAACATTATCAGTATAGTTAATATTATCATTTGAAATAATAATGTATTTGATGCTTTGTCACTATCATTTACACTTGACATGGTGAAAAGATAAAGGTTGGCCCAATTCGAATGCCAATTTATTAAATTCTGATGGCTTATTTTCATTTTTTTTGTTAATAAAAACAATGACACATTGAAGCATAGCATAAAGTACGTGGTAAATCTGATGTCCACTAAAATGTTGGGAGAACTCTATACTGCTTTAAGTAGAATGACAGGGAAAGTTAAAAAATGTCAAAATAAGATAGAAAGTTATCTGTATAAGAAAAGCAGTATATGTAGGACAAGACATTGGAAAACAATCCATATTTAGAATATACTTTGTTAATCTGAAATTATTACCATTATAATATTTTAATCTGAAGAATTTAAAATGCATTCTATTTTTTCAGTTGTTATTGTACAGTTGTTCATTGCTAGCATATTTCTGAGTTTCAGGCCATCTTATTAAGGGGATTTTAGAAATTTGGGGAGGAAATTTGATTCTTTTTGTCTCTAAGAGAGCTCTTAACCAAGTTCTGGAGGCCACTTGTTCATTAATGATAAACTCTCCTCCATCAAGGTATATAATAAGAAATCATTGGCAATGACAACACTCCATTGAGTAATTTGAAACTGTTGCCATCCAGTTGGGCTGATGTGATTAATTAACCCATCAGCAAGATCAGCTGTCTGATGAACAGTAGCTGTGTAGCAGTGAATCTCAAGGAGAACTTGAACTTTTTGAGGATCTTGAACTGAAATTTCTTCTCAGACAAGTGGCCTAATTGAATTTCAATGAACTGGAAATCAAGGCTTTCTAGACTTTTTAATTTCCTTAAGTACAATTCTCTCTTTTTTAAAAAAAATATTTTTCCTCTTAAGTGTTACAAGTGTATAATCAGATCATATACCTTGAGATTTGGGAGGCTCCAAATTTCCCAGAATAAAATTATTTGCTTTATTTCAAATCAATTTTCCTGCTGAGGTTCACTTATCCTTTATTAGTATCCCTCTTTTTTTGCAGTTTACTGTATTAAAAATAATAGAGACAGTTTTTAAAAGGTGTGCAACATTACTTTGTGTGCTTATTATTTAATGAGTCTGAAAACCAATGCATAAGAACCATCTGGTGACTTGACTGTAGAGATACATTGATACCACCACCCAGAAATTTTGATTCAGCCAGACTAAAGTAGAGCCATAATGTTTATTTTGAAAATCATCTCAGGAGATTCTAATGCATAGCTAAATTTGTAAGTGTAATGAACTATAGTGATGGGTTAGATTTCTTTTAGCAGTTGCATATTCTGATTTTAAATATATTTTCACTTGTTTCTGTTTGTATTTTTATTAAGAATTGACAGAAAGTTTTTTTCCTGAAACTTCAATAATTTGTCTTATTCAGAGGGTCCATCCAACTTATCAATTATAATTGAAATAATACTGACATCATAAAGATTCTAAAGATTCTAAATCAACAACATGATGCAGGGAGCTTAGCTCAGTGCTCTGTGATGACCTAAAGAGTGGGATGGGGAGGTGGGTGGGGCTCAAGAGGGAGGGGATATATGTATATTTATAGCTGATTCACATTGATGTACAGCAGAAGCCACAATAACATTGTAAAGCAATTATCCTCCAATTAAAAATAAATTAAAAATGTGATGCTTCATCTATTTATTGAGCAAATACATATATTTAAAACATATCATACTGTTTATTGAAATTCAATTTGGACACAGAAACTGAAATGAATACCGCATTGGATAAAGCAAATGCTCTAACACAATCTCTCTCTTACAGTGTATCGAAGAGTCATTTAATGGGAGAACATAGTGGGTGTTATCCACAGTAACAACCACATTGGAAGAGCATGTCCAAAAGAGAGACTATAATTCCTTTTAGGAATATAGACCTCTTAAAAAGTTTTATTTCTGTGGTAGAAACGTAGGTAAGCTCTCCCCAATATACATTTCTCAAACCTTTATACTCTGCTTACTCCAATCTATATGAGGTAAAAGATAAATAACTTTTTAATATAAGTTTAATTTGTACCTAAGGATCAGGTAAAGAGTTCTGGCTAAATAAACATGTAGATAGGTTGGGATACAAATGGGATTCCTGGAACTGTGGCAACCATTTTGCAACCATGTGAGAAAGAAAATAGAATCACAGAAATTCCAGCCTGACTATATTTAGTCAGTGAATCAGCTGCTGTAGTAAAAAATATGAAATGCTCTTTGAGAAAAATAGACTCCCACAGGACACAGTGTTATTTGAATCTTTTCTAGCAACCTAAATTGTTTCTACCTAATATAATGTGCAACATCCCTTACGTAGCCCCTTTGGTCATGAAAGAACCAAAGTCCTCTTGACATTTAAAAAGGAATAAGCTTCTAGATGTTCTATTTCTGAAAAAGTGAAACACATAACCAATAGTTCAGTTTTTTCAATATTTAAAGTGTTGCTCTCTATGGCATTTTTTCCACTAAATGTTGTTAACTATTAAGTTTAGGGCACAATACTTTCATAGTACTTAGAATGATGTATGGACTTCCCTGGTTGTCCAATGGTTAAAAATCCACCTGCCACTGCAGGGTACGTGGGTTGGATCCCTGGTCCAAGAAGATTCCACATGCTGCAGAGCAACTAAAGCTGTGAACCACAACCACTGAGCTCATGTTCTAGAGTCCACAAGCTGCAAGTACTGAGTCCATGTATCTGCGACTCAGTGCTCTGCAACAAGAGAAGCCACCACAGTGAGAATCACATGCACCACAACTAGGGAGTAACCCTTGCTCACCATAACTAGAGAAAGCCTGCTTGCAGCAACGAAGACCCATGCAACCAAAAATAAATACGACATATACACAAATACATAAATACTTTTTAAAAATAATGATATTAATATACACAATTCATTGTACAGTTCTTTGTATTCAGTTCAGTTCAGTTCAGTTGCTCAGTCGTGTCCGACTCTTTGAGACCCCATGAATCACAGCATGCCAGGCCTCCCTGTCCATCACCAATTCCCGGAGTTCACTCAGACTCACGTCCATTGGGGCAGTGATGCCATCCAGCCATCTCATCCTCTGTCGTCCCCTTCTCCTCCTGCCCCCAATCCCTCCCAGCATCAGAGTCTTTTCCAATGAGTCAAATCTTCACATGAGGTGGCCAAAGTACTGGAGTTTCAGCTTTAGCATCATTCCTTCCAAAGAAATCCCAGGGCTGATCTCCTTCACAATGGACTGGTTGGATTTCCTTGCAGTCCAAGGGACTCTCAAGAGTCTTCTCCAACACCAGACTTCAAAAGCATCAATTCTTTGGTGCTCAGCTTTCTTCACAGTCCAACTCTCACATCGATACATGACCACAGGAAAAACCATAGCCTTGACTAGACGGACCTTTGTTGGCAAAGTAATGTCTCTGCTTTTCAATATGCTATCTAGGTTGGTCATAACTTTCCTTCCAAGGAGTAAGGGTCTTTTAATTTCATGGCTGCAGTCACCATCTGCAGTGATTTTGGAGCACCAAAAAATAGTCTGACACTGTTTCCCCATCTATTTCCCAGGAAGTGATGGGACCAGATGCCATGATCTTAGTTTTCTGAATGTTGAGCTTTAAGCCAACTTTTTCACTCTCCTCTTTCACCTTCATCAAGAGGCTTTTTAGTTCCTCTTCACTTTCTGCCATAAGGGTGGTGTCACCTGCATGTCTGAGGTTATTGATATTTCTCCTGAAAATCTTGATTCCAGCTTGTGCTTCTTCCAGCCCAGCATTTCTCATGATGTACTCTGCATAGAAGTTAAATAAGCAGAGTGACAATATACAGCCTTGACGTACTCCTTTTCCTATTTGGAACCAGTTTTGTTGTTTCATGTCCAGTTCTAACTGTTGCTTCCTGACCTGCATACAAATTTCTCAAGAGGCAGGCCAGGTGGTCTGGTATTCCCATCTCTTAGAATTTTCCACAGTTTATTGTGATCCAAAAGGCTTTGGCATAGTCAATAAAGCAGAAATAGATGGTTTTCTGGAACTGTCTTGCTTTTTTGATGATCCAACGGATGTTGGCAATTTTGTCTCTCGTTCTTTTGCCTTTTCTAAAACCAGCTTGAACAGCTGGAAGTTCACTGTTCACGTACTGCTGAAGCCTGGCTTGGAGAATTTTGAGCATTACTTTAATAGCATGTGGGATGAGTGCAATTGTGTGGTATTTTGAGCATTCTTTGGCATTGCCTTTCTTTGGGATTGGAATGAAAACTGACCTTTTCCAGTCCTGTGGCTACTGCTGAGTTTTCCAAATTTGCTGGCATATTAAGGGCAGCACTTTCACAGCATCATCTTTCAGGATTTTAAATAGCTCAACTGGAATTCCATTACCTCCACTAGCTTTGTTTGTAGTGTTGCTTTCTAAGGCCCACTTGACTTCACATTCCAGGATGTCTGGCTCTAGGTCAGTGATCACACCATTGTGATTATCTGGGTCATGAAGATCTTTTTTGTACGGTTCTTCTGTGTATTCTTGCCACCTCTTCTTAATATCTCCTGCTTCTGTTAGGTCCATACCATTTCTGTCCTTTATCGAGCCCATCTTTGCATGAAATGTTCCCTCGGTATCTCTAATTTTCTTGAAGAGATCTCTAGTCTTTCCCATTCTGTTGTTTTCCTCTATTTGTTTGCATTGATCACTGAGGAACGCTTTCTTATCTCTTCTTACTATTCTTTGGAACTCTGCATTCAGATGTTTATATCTTTCCTTTTCTCCTTTGCTTTTTGCTTCTCTTCTTTTCACAGCTATTTGTAAGGCCTCCCCAGACAGCCGTTTTGCTTTTTGGCATTTCTTTTCCATGGGGGTGGTCTTGATTCCTGTCTCCTGTACAATGTCACAAATCTCAATCCATAGTTCATCAGGCACTCTATCTATCAGATCTAGGACCTTAAATCTATTTCTCACTTCCACTGTATAATCATAAGGGATTTGATTTAGGTCATACCTGAATGGTCTAGTGGTTTTCCTTACTTTCTTCAATTTAAGTTTGAATTTGGCAATAAGGAGTTCATCATCTGAGCCAAAGTCAGCTCCTGGTCTTGTTTTTGTTGACTGTATAGAGTTTCTTCATCTTGGCTGCAAAGAATATAATCAATCTGATTTCGGTGTTGACCATTTGGTGATGTCCATGTGTAGAGTCTTCTCTTGTGTTGTTGGAAGAGGGTGTTTGCTATGACCAGTGCATTTTCTTGGCAAAACTCTATTTTAGTCTTTGCCCTGCTTCATCCTGTATTCCAAGGCCAAATTTTCCTGTTACTCCAGGTGTTTCTTGACTTCCTTCTTTTGCATTCCAGTCCCCTATAATGATAAGGACATCTTTTTGGGGTGTTAGTTCTAAAAGGTCTTGTTGGTCTTCATAGAACCGTTCAACTTCAGCTTCTTTTGTGTTACTGGTTGGGGCATAGACTTGGATTACTGTGATATTGAATGGTTTGCCTTGGAAACGAACAGAGATCATTCTGTCGTTTTTGAGATTGCATCCAAGTACTGCATTTCAAACTCTTTTGTTGACCATGATGCCTACTCCATTTCTTCTGGGGGATTCCTGCCCGCAGTAGTAGATATAATGGTCATTGTCTGAGGTCAGGGGCGGCAGCCGAGAGGAGCTACCCCGCGCCCGAGGCCAGGGGTGGCGGCCGGGAGGGGCAACCCCACCTCCCATGAGTGGTGGCTGCATGGGCACAGGAGGGCCTAAAGGAGCTATTCCATGTTCAAGGTCAGAAAGTGCGGCGGTGAGGAGATACCCCTCATTCAAGATCTTTGTATTAGTTATCTGTAATGAGATTCCCATTATTATACATAGGGGCCATCTTTATTCATAATCCATGTTTTGCCTGAGATATTTAGGCATCTAAACATCTAAAGGTGATTCCAGAGCTGCCAAATATGTATGTGTTTATTTTTAATCATCAGCCCTGATACGCAAAGGTAAGTGATATCATCATTTATTTGTTTTGTTACAAATGCCTGGCTTATTGATTCTCTGGCATTGGTTAAACAGAGAGTGATGAAAAAACAGTTCTCATACACTTCTATTAAGAATCTAAACTAATGGAAATAAAAAGAAACATCACAATTTTTCTTAATAACTCATGATAGCCATAGGCAGTGACATCTTTCTCCAGTTTCATTCAATCTCCTTCTTTTTGTTCAATTCTCAGAACAAAAATAAAAAGGGTAAGCATGATTTGTATTCTCTTTTGGTATCATGTAGAAATTTCATTATGTGACTTTATCATTTTTCCAACACTTTGTTTCAATATCATGGAAGTTTTTTCCAAGTATATAAAACTTACATGAGCTAAATAATACTAAGAGGTCCCTTAGCATTTGTCAAATACCAGATAACAATAATTTGTAAATGACAATTTTTTTTGCATGAGGATAAGTCGTAATGCTGAAATAGTACATTCAGTGATTCAGCAAAAACGATGAAGTCATTTTTATTCTCCAAAGTAGATAAAGGATGCTTATAAAGAATAAACAGTATTATTAAGTGCTTCAAAGAGAGAATTGACAATGATTGATAATTGTGGTGCTAGGTACTTTCTCACATATGGATTACTGAAAAGGGTAGGTACTATTACAATTATCATTTTAGAGTGGCTTGAAAAGGCTAAGATGCACACTCAATGTCACATAGGTAGTAAGTAGAGAAGCCTAGTTTTAGATTCAGTTTGATGTCAGAGTCAGTATTGTTTTCACAAACCCTTAGGGGTTTTCTTTTTCATTTTTTTCAGAGTTTTTTTTTTTTTTTTAAGCACCTTGACTATCCCAGAATTTGAAATTGTTTTGTCCAAATTAGCACTAAACTAGCACAGTTGTTTATACTTAATAGGATAGTCAAAAATAAATATTTGCTAAAAGGAAAGGAATTTGTTAAAATATGTAAATAGTTCTATAGAAGCATGCATGTAGTAGTCATACTTAGCTTAGAAACTACAAAATTTAGTGAGCACCTCCAGTGTAATGTGTGTATATTGTCCATTTAGAGGTAAAAGTCAATATTCTATCATGGTTTAGAGCATCTGCTCTATAATCAGTCTGCCAGAGGTAGAATTTTGGTTTTTGTCACTTACTAGCTCTGTAACTCAAACAGAAATTAAACCTTTTGTGTTCAATTTTTTCAATTGTAAAATGTTAATCATTGGATTTATTGTTTTCTTGCTTTCTTCTGGGCAGGCCAAACTCTTTGGAATGATGAAAAGAGTAAGAAACTAATGCAAGCAACATGCTGTCTAAATAACCCATTACCAAGGATACAGGACAGTGAGCATCTCCCATTTATCAATCCTTGGTTTCATTTCTGGAGTATGTCAGTGAGGCAATGGGAATATATAACCATCAGACTTTTTAAAAATACAGTTTTGACCAGAGTTGTGATCTGTGGGGGAATAATAAGTCTTCAGTTTCCTAGATGTTTTCTAGAGTGCAGTATAGGAAAAAGGATGCGTGAGTCAGGAAATAATTCCAGGAGTTTGAAATACGTTTTGAATAAAGAGTAGCTTTAACCTAGACAAAGAAGGAGGAAAACACATTCTATGTAAGAGGAGTATAAGATGTAAAAGTCTATAGAAATAAATCAGCATACTTACATTTTTAAGGAGGTACAAGTAAATATGGGTGGAAGGGGCAAAAATTATAAATGGCAGGATGTTAGAGAGATGGATAGGGGTCAGATCATTAAGAGTCTTGGCCAAACTAAGGAGTTCATTCTTTATATTTAAAGTGATTGGAGAGAGGTGGTCCTAAGATGGCAGAGGATTAGGACAGGGAGACCACTTTCTCCCCCACAAACTCATTGAAAGACTATTTGAACACTGAGCAAATTCCACAAAACAACTTCTGAACCTTGGCAGAGGACACCAGGCACCCAGAAACCAGCCCATTGTCTTCAAAAGGAGGTAGAACAAAATATAAAAGATAAAAAGAGAGACAAAAGAGTTAGGGATGGAGACCCGTCCCAGGGAGGGAGTCGTAAAACAGAAGTTTCCAAACACCAGGAAACCCTCTCACCAGCGGGTCTGTGGGAAGTTTTGGAATCTCAGAGGGCAACATAACCAGGAGGATAAATAAATAAATAAAACCCACAGATTACATGCCTAAGGGCAACTCCCAGCAGAGAAGTAGCCCAGACGCTCACAACCACCACCAGCAAGCTGGGGCTGAACAGGAAGGTGTGGACTGCATTGCTTAGGGTAGGGACTGGACCTGAATGCCCTGAGGACAATCTGAGGGAGCTAATGTGAGATAGCAACCCAAACTGTGGGATAGCCAGAGACAGAGAGAGAGAGAGAGAGACAGAACTTTCCCACAAAAAGCTCTAACCTAAGGCACTAATGGGCTGCTCACAGATCTAAGGACTGAGCGAATACCAGAGGAGAGCTAGACGGCTGTGGACCAGCCCATCCACCACCAGAGGCAGAGAGGCAGGTGGGCAATAGCCAGAGCTGGAAAGGGGCAATCTCAGCCCCAGAGACAGCATCCTCTACCAAACTGCAAGCAGGCTCCCAGTTGCTAACCAAGTCTTCCTGGGATCCTGGATGGTTGACATCCGCCGGGAGGGTCACAACCAGAAATCAGCTCCCCAGAGGAGACACATGGCACACTGAAATGGCGCTCCCACTGCGTACCCAGGAAACTGAGCAGCTGGGATGGGAGAGGTGATAAGACACACCGCTCCACCTGAGGAGAGTGTGCTCAACAAGCACCTGGTCACCTGAGCTGCTTGGACCTGGGAAGGGCACAAAATGCAGACCTAACCGAGTCTGCGCCTTTGAGGAGTACCCCAGAACCTGAACCTGAGTGGCTTAGACCTGGGAAGTGCACATAATGCAGAGCCCACTTTAGACAGTTCCCCTGCAAAGCAACCTGGAGCCTGATCAGCTGGGAAAGCACACATGCCATGAGCGGGGGTAAACCCAGTGTGACTAAGACACTGCGAGCACTCCCCACACCCACAAGTGATATTTGTTTGCAGTGTTCCTCCCTCCCCACAGCACAGAAAGACTGAACAAGGGAGCCTAAATAAGTGACTACTTTCGCCCCCTTGAGTCAGGGCAGAAATTAGACACTGAAAAGACTTGCAAACAGAAGAAGCCAAAATAAACAGAGGGAACTGCTTTGGAAGTGACAGGTGCAACAGATTAAAACCTCATAGTTAGCACTGACTACTTTGGAAGGGGCCTATAGATCTTGAGAAGTATAAGCTGGAACAAGGAACTATCTGAAATTGAACTGACCCCACACTGCCCACAACAGCTCCAGAGAAATTCCTAGATATATCTTTAGTATTATCATTTAAATTTTTTTTTGATTTTTTAAATTTTAAGTCCTTTATCACTCCTTTAATTTTCATTTTTATAACCTACTATTACCTTGCAAAAAATACCCTATTTTTAGAGGAAATTTCATGTATATATTTTTTATAATTATTGTGATTTTTTTAAATGGTGTATTTTTGAGAGTCTAACTTCTACTCTAGATTCTTAATCTTTGCTTTTTGGTATTTGTTATCAATTATGTACCTTTAAGAATCCAATCTTCAGTACCCATGTTTACTTCAGAGTGTGATTACTGGCTTGATTGCCCTATCCCCCTTTTGACTCTTCTTTTTCTCCCCTAGGTCACCTCTGTCTCCTTCCTCCCCCTTCTCTTCTCTACCCAAATCTGAATCTCTTTGGGTATTCTGGGCTGTGGAGAACACTTAGGGAACTGATTACTGGCCAGATCTGTCTCTCTCCTTTTGACCACCCCCTCTTCTGCTCCTTGTCACCTCTATCTCCCCCCTCCCTCTTCTCTTCTCCATGTAACTCAGCGACCCTTTCTGGGTGTGCCTCACTGTGTAGAATCTTTTCTCCATTAACCTAGACGTTTTTTCATAGGTGCTGTATGGATGGAGAAGTCTTGAGGCTACTTTAAGAATAAGACTGAAAACCAGAGGCAGGAGGCTTAAATCCAAAACCTGAGAACAGCAGAGAACTCCTGACTCCAGGGAACATTAACTAATAAGAGCTCATCCAAAAGCCTCCATACCTACAGTGAAACCAAGCTCCACCCAAGAGCCAACAAGTTTCAGAGCAAGACATACCACACAAATTCTCCAGCAATGCAGGAACATAGCCCACAGCTTTAATATACAGGCTTCTCAAAGTCACACCAAACCCATAGACACCTCAAAACTCATTACTGGACAATTTTTTACACTCCAGAGAGAAGAAATCCAGCTCCACTCACCAGAACACCAACACAAGCTTCCCTAGCCAGGAAACCTTGACAAGCCACTCATCCACCCCACCCACAGGAAGGAACATCCACAATAAAGAGGAACCACAAACTGCTAGAATACAGAAATGCTTCCCTGGTGGCTCAGGTGGTAAAGCATCTGTCTACAATTTGGGAGACCTGGGTTCAATCCCTGGGTCGGGAAGATCCCCTGGAGAAGGAAATGGCAATCCACTCCAGTACTATTGCCTGGAAAATCCCATGGACAGAGGAGCATGGTAGGCTACAGTCCATGGGGTCGCAAAGAGTTGGACACGACAGAATACAGAAAGACTACCCCAAAAACAGCAATCTGAACAAGATGAAAAGGCAAAGAAATATTCAGGGGGTAAAGGAACATGATAAATGCCCACCAAACCAAATAAAAGAGGAGGAGATAGGGAATCTACCTGAAAAAGAATTCAGAATAATGATAGTAAAAATGATCCAAAATCTTGAAAACAAAATGGAGTTACAGATAAATAGCCTGGAGACAAAGACTGAGAAGATGCAAGAAATGTTTAACAAGGACCTAGCAGAAATAAAAAGAGTCAATAAATAATGAATAATGCAATAAATGAGATTTATTGCATTTATAAAAAACTCTTGAGGGAACAAAAACACTCCCTCCAAAAACACTCTGGAGGGAACCAACAGTAGAATAACGGAGGTAGAAGATAGGATAAGTGAGGTGGAAGATAGAATGGTAGAAATAAATGAAGCAGAGAGGAAAAAAGAAAAAATAATTAAAAGAAATGAGGACAACCTCAGAGACCTCTGGGACAATGTCAAACGTCCCAACATTCAAATCATAGGAGTCCCAGAAGAAGAAGACAAAAAGAAAGGCCAAGAGAAAATACTTGAGGAGATAATAGTTAAAACCTTCCCTAAAATGGGGAAGGAAATAGCCACCCAAGTCCAAGAAACCCGAGAGTCCCAAACAGGATAAACCCAAGGTGAAACACCCCAAGACACATATTAATCAAATTAACAAAGATAAAACATAAAGAACAAATACTAAAAACAGCAAGGGAAAAACAACAAATAACATACAAGGGGATTCCCATAAGGATAACAGCTGATCTTTCAATAGAAATTCTTCATGCCAGAAGGGAATGGCAGGACATACTTAAAGTGATGAAAGAGAAAAACCTACACCCCAGATTACTGTACCCAGCAAGGATCTCATTCAAATATGAAGGAGAAATCAAAAGCTTTACAACAAGCAAAAGCTGAGAGAATGCAGCACCACCAAACCAGCTCTTCAACAAATGCTAAAGGATCTTCTCTAGACAGGAAACACAGAAAAGGTGTATAAACTCGAACCCAAAACAACAAACTAAATGGCAACAGGATCAAACTTATCAATAATTACCTTAAATTGTAAATAGGTTGAATGCCGCAACCAAAAGACAAAGAATGGCTAAATGGATACAAAAACAAGACTCCTATATATGTTGTCTACAAGAGTCCCACCTCAAAACAAGGAACACATAAAGACTGAAAGTGAAGGGCTGGAAAAAGATATTTCAAGCAAATGGAGACCAAAAAAAAAAAAAAAAAGCAGGAGTATCAATACTCATATCAGATAAAATAGACTTTGAAATAAAGGTTGTGACAAGAGACAAAGAAGGACACTACATAATGATCAAAGGATCATTCCAAGAAGAAGAGGTAACAATTATAAATATATATGCACCTAACATAGGAGCACTACAATATGTAAGGCAAATGCAAATCATGTATGAAAGGGGAAATTAACAGTAACACAATAATAGTGTGAGACTTAAATACCCCACTCACACCTATGGATAGATCAACTAAACAGAAAATTAGCAAGGAAACATAAACTTTAAATGATACAATGGACCAGTTAGACCTAATTGATGTCTATAGGACATTTCACCCCAAAACAATGAATTTCACCTTTTTCCCAAGTGCCCACAGAACGTTCTCCAGGATAGATTACATCCTGGGCCATAAATCTTGCCTTGGTAAATTCAAAAAAATTGAAATCATTCCAAGTCTCTTTTCTGATCACAGTGCAGTAAGATTAGATGTCAACTACAGGAAAAAAAAAAAAAAACTATTAAAACATCAAACATATGGAGGCTAAACAACACACTTTTGAATAACCAACAAATCACAGAAGAAATCAAAAAAGAAATCAAAATATGCATAGAAAAGAATGAAAATGAAAACATGACAACCCAAAGCCTATGAGATTCAGTAAAAGCAATGCTAAGGGGAAGGTTCATAGCAATACAAGCTTACCTCAAGAAACAAGAAAAAAGTCAAATAAATAACCTAACTCTACACCTAAAGCAACTAGAATAGGAAAAAATGAAGAACCTCAGGGTTAATAGGAGGAAAGAAATCATACAAATCAGTGCAGAAATAAATCCAAAAGAAACAAAAGAGACCACAGCAAAAATCAACAAAGCTAAAAGCTTGTTCTTTGAGCAGACAAATATAATAGACAAAAAGTTAGCCAGACTCAACAAGAAACAAAGGGTGAAGAATCAAGTCAACAAAATTAGAAATGAAAATGGAGAAATCACAAGAGACAACACAGAAATACAAAGGATCATAAGAGACTACTATCAGCAACTATGTGCCAATAAAATGGACAACTTGGAAGAAATGGACAAATTCTTAGAAAAGTATAACTTTCCAAACTGAACCAGGAAGAAATAGAAAATCTTATCAGACCCATCACAAGCAAAGAAACTGAAACTGTAATCAGAAATCTTCCAGCAAACAAAGGCCCAGGACCAGACGGCTTCCCAGCTGAATTTTACCAAAAATTTAGAGAAGATCTAACATCTATCCTACTCAAATTCTTCCAGAAATTCGCAGAGGAAGGTAAACTTCCGAACTCATTCTATGAGGCCACCATCACCCTAATCCCCAAACCAGACAAAGATGCCACCAAAAAAGAAAACTATAGGCCAATATCACTGATGAACATAGATGCAAAAATCCTTAACAAAATTCTAGCAAACAGAATCCAACAATATATTAAAAAGATCATACATCATGACCAAGTGGCCTTTATCCCAGGGATGCAAGGATTCTTTAATATCTGCAAATCAATCAATGTAATGCACCACGTTAACAAATTAAAAGATTAAAAACCATATGATTATCTCAATATATGGAAAGCAAGCCTTTGACAAAATTCAACATCCATTTATGACAAAAACCCTCCAGAAAGCAGGCATAGAAGGAACATACCTCAATATAAAAAAAGCTATATATAATAAATCCACAGCAAACATTATCCTCAATGGTGAAAAACTGAAAGCATTGCCCCTAAAGTCAGGAACAAGACAAGGATGCCCACTCTCACCACTACTACTCAACATAGTTTTGGAAGTTGTAGCCACAGCAATAACAGAAGAAAAAGAAATAAAAGGAATCCAGATTGGAAAAGAAGAAGTAAAATTCTCACTGTTTGCAGATGACACGATCCTCTATAAATAAAACCCTAAAGACTCCACCAGAAAATTACTAGAGCTAATCAATGAATATAGTAGCGTTGCAGGATAGAAAATTAACACGCAGAAATCCCTTGCATTCCTATACACTAACAATGAGAAAACAGGAAGATAAATTAAGGAAACAATTCCATTCACCATTGCAACAAAAATAATAAAATACTTAGGAATAAATCTACCTAAAGAAACAAAAGACCTATATATAGAAAACTATAAAACACTGGTGAAAGAAATCAAAGAGGACACAAATAGATGGAGAAATATACCATGTACATGGGGCGGGATAATCAATATAGCAAAAATGAATATACTACCCAAAGCAATCTATAGATTCAATGCAATCCCTATCAAGTTACCAATGGTATTTTTCAGAGAACTAGAAAAAATAATTTCACAATTTGTATGGCAATACAAAAAACCTTGAATAGCCAAAGCAATCTTGAGAAAGAAGAATGGAACTGGAGGAATCAACCTGCCTGACTTCAGGCTCTACTACAAAGCCATAGTCATCAAGACAGTATGGTACTGGCACAAAGACAGAAATATAGATTAATGGAACAAAATAGAAAGCCCAGAGATAAATCCACACATCTATGGACACCTTACCTTTGACAAAGGAGACAAGAATGTACAATGGAGGAAAAACAATCTCTTTAACAAATGGTGCTGGGAAAACTGGTCAACCACTTGTAAAAGAATGAAACTAGAACTCTTTCTAACACCATACACAAAAATATACTCAAAATAGATTAAAGATCTCAACGTAAGACCAGAAACTATAAAACTCCTAGAGGAAAACATAGGCAAAACACTCTCTGACATAAATCACAGCAGGATCCTCTATGACCCACCCTTCAGAGTCACGGAATAAAACCAAAAATAAACAAGTGGGACCTAATTAAACTTAAAAGCTTTTGCACAACGAAGCAAACTATAAGGAAGGAGAAAAGACAGCCTTCAGAATGGGAGAAAATAATAGCAAATGAAGCAACTGACAAAGAATTAATCTCAAAAATATACAAGCAACTCCTGTTATCTCAATTCCAGAAAAAAAAAAAATGCCCAATCAAAAAACGGGCCAAAGAACTAAACAGACATTTCTCCAAAGAAGACATATACATGGCTAACAAACACATGAAAAGATGCTCAACATCACTCATTATCAGAGAAATGCAAATCAAAACCACAATGAGGTACCATCTCACACCAGTCAGAATGGCTGCTATCCAAAAGTCTACAAACAATAAATCCTGGAGAGGGTGTGGAGAAAAGGGAGCCCTCTTACACTGTTGGTGGGAATGTAGACTAGTATAGCCACTATGGAGAACAGTGTGGAGATTCCTTAAGAAATGGAAATAGAATTGCCATATGACTCAGCAATCCCACTGCTGGGCATACACACCGAGGAAACCAGAATTGAAAGAGCCATGTGTACCCCAATGTTCATCGCAGCACTGTTTATAATAATAGCCAGGACATGGAAGCAACCTAGATGTCCATCAGCAGATGAATGGATAAGAAAGGTGTGGTACATATACACAATGGAGTATTACTCAGCTATTTAAAAGAATGCATTTGAATCAGTTCTAATGAGGTGGATGAAACTGGAGCCTATTATACAGAATGAAGTAAGTCAGAAAGTAAAACACCAATACAGTATACTAACACACATATATGGAATTTAGAAAGATGGTAATGATAACCCTGTATGCAAGACAGCAAAAGAGACACAGATGTATAGAACATTTTTTTGGACTCTGTGGGAGAAGGCAAGGGTGGGATGATTTGAAAGAATAGCATTGAAACATATATATTATCATATGTGAAACAGAGTGCCAGACCAGGTTCGATGCATGAGACCAGGTGCTCAGGGCTAGAGCACTGTGATGACCCTGAGGGATGGGGAACATATGTAAACCCATGGCTGATTCATTTCAATGTATGGCAAAAACCACTACAATATTGTAAAGTAATTAGCCTCCAATTAAAATAAATATATAAATAAAAAGATAAAGTGACTGGAGCAAAGCCATATTGAGGCTTTGAGACCATTTAGGAGACAATGATGGGAATCTAAGTAAAAAATGAGACACGTCAGAAAAATCCCCTTTATGTTTATGTGTTTGAATGTGTCTAGTGAAAATAAGGGCAAGTAAGAATGAAAGAAGAAACCAGACTGTCAAGGGAATGGGGTTAATGGAGAAGGAAATACTATTTATTATTATTTGATGTGTTACAGCAGATGTTTTATACTTCTAAAAGAAGTATATTTTAAAAGATCATTAAATTAGAATCCTATTTACTTCTTTCAGTTTAAAAAACATGTGCATTGACTCTGGCTTTTTATTTCTTTTCTTTTTTAAAACAGCTTTGTTGTGATGGATTTAAAGGTAAGGGGGAAAAAACCCCCAATTTAAAAAAAAAAAAAAAAAACATGTGCATCATCTCACTTTAAAGTTACAGCTACTTTTTATTGTTCACATATACAAAATATTGAATGACATAATATATTTCACCTTTTGTTGCTTCTGCTTTTTTTGTTTGTTTGTTATAGCCGGAGAATTATTGCCAAAATCAATATTAATGAACTTTTTTCCTGTTTTCTTCTGGGAGTTTTATAGTTTCAGGGCTTATATTTAAGCCTTTAATCCATTATGAGTTAACTTTTTGTGAGTGGTATAAGATAAGCATTCAATTTTATTCTTCTACATGTGGTTATCCAGTTTCCCTAATTCCATTTATTGAAGAGTCTATCATTTCTTCATTGACTATTCTTGACTCCCTTGTCAAATGTTAGTTGAGCATATATATAAGTGTTTATTTTGGGCTCTCTGTTACTTGGTCTATGTGCCTATTTTTATGTCAGTACCACGCTGTTTTGATTACTGTATCTTTGTTGTAGCTTGAAATCAGGAATCATTGTTCCCCCAGCTTTGTTTTTCTTTTTCAGGTTTGCTTTAGCCATTCAAGGTCATTTGTGGTTCCATACAAGTCATAGGGTTATTTTTTCTATTTCTGTGAAAAATGACATTGGAAATTTGAAGATTTCACTAAAGCCTAAAGCCTCTTGATGAAAGTGAAAGTGGAGAGTGAAAAAGTTGGCTTAAAGCTCAACATTCAGAAAATGAAGATCATGGCATCCAGTCTCATCACTTCATGGGAAACAGATGGGGAAACTATGGAAATAGTGTCAGACTTTATTTTTCTGGGCTCGAAAATCACTACAGATGATGACTGCAGCCATGAAATTAAAAGATGCTTACTCTTTGGAAGGAAAGTTATGACCAACCTAGATAGCATATTCAAAAGCAGAGACATTACTTTGCCAACAAAGTTTCGTCTAGTCAAGGCTATGGTTTTTCCTGTGGTCATGTATGGATGCGAGAGTTGGACTGTGAAGAAGGCCGAGCACTGAAGAATTGATGCTTTTGAAGTGTGGTGTTGGAGAAGACTTTTGAGAGTGCCTTGGACTGCAAGGAGATCCAACCAGTTCATTCTGAAGGAGATCAGCCCTGGGATTTCTTTGGAAGGAATGATGCTAAAGCTGAAACTCCAGTACTTTGGCCACCTCATGCGAAGAGTTGATTCATTGGAAAAGACTCTGATGCTGGGAGGGATTGGGGATAGGAGGAGAAGGGGACGACAGAGGATGAGATGGCTGGATGGCATCACTGACTCGATGGACGTGAGTCTCGGTGAACTCCGGGAGTTGGTGTTGGACAGGGAGGCCTGGCGTGCTGCGATTCATGGGTTCGCAAAGAATCGGACACGACTGAGAGACTGATCTGATCTGATCTGATACATGGCTTTAGGTAGTATAGACATTTTGACAATATTAATTTTTCTAATATGTGAATCTGGAACATATTTCCATGTGTGTCCCTCTTAATTTCTTTCAACAAAATTTTGTGGCTCTCAATGTATAGATCTTTCACCTCCTTGGTTAAATTTATTCTTAAATATTTTATTGCTTTGATACTATTGTAAATGGGATTTTTTTTAAATTTCTTTTTTGATATTTCATTGTTAGTGTATAGAAACTTACGTAATTTTTGCATATTGAATTGGTATCTTGCAACTTCACTGAATCCACTGATTTAAGTTACATTTTTTTTTCCCCTGATGGAGTCTTTAGGAGTTTCTGCATATAATATGTCATCAGCAAACAAAAGCAACTTTACTTCTTCCTTTAAGAATGGATGCCTTTTGTTTCTTTGTCTTGACTGATTGCTCTGTCTAGAACTTCCAGTACAATGTTGAACAGGAGTGGTGAGAGTGGACATTTTTGGGGGCACTCTTCCAAACCATTTCACAATTGTGGACTTGTCATATATGACCTTTGTTATGCTGAGGTATGTATCTACTATGCCCATAATGTTGAGTGGTTTTTTCATGAAAGGATGTTGTATTTTGTCAAATGCTTTTTCTGCCTCTCTTGAGATGATCACATGGTTTTTGTCTTTGATTCTACTAATGTGGCATATTATCTTTATTAATTCAAATACATTGAAAGATTTCAGGGAATAGTTCCACTTGATCATGATATATGATAATTTTACTATGCTGTTGAATTTGATTTGCTAATATTTTGCTGAAAATTTTTGTGTCTATTCAGCAGGGATATTGTTTGTTTGTTTTTCTTGTGTCCTTTTCTGGTTTTAGTATCAAGGTAATTTAGGCCTCCTAAAAATGAGTTTAGAAATGTTTCTACCTTTCCAATTTTGGGGAAGAGTTTTATAAGAATTGGCATTAATTTACCTGTTTGATAGAATTTAACAGTGAAATTATCTGGTCCTGGGCTTTTGCCTTTGGGAAGTTTTTAGTTTATTGATTCAATCTCTAAGATATCATTTTAAATTTACAGAGCAGTTACTGAAATTTATGTTAGAAATAGATGATACCAGAGGAGATTTTTACATTACATCTGTTTGGTGTGAATAAAGTCAGTTTGTTTCAAAGCATATCTTTACTTATTTCCACTCTTTCCATCATTCTAGGAAAAGAATTCTCTAAAGAAATAATATCTACCAAAACACAGTAACTCTGAAGTTTCAAAATGGAGCAATTTGCAAATAGAATATATCTCATTCAGATCACAAATGTCTCAAAATAAGTAATGGATATACACTGAATAAACATGGTATACTTAATAAGTCCAAAGGATATCATCTTTTTTCACATGCATAAAATTAACAGAATTCTTATTTGCAATTTTCAAAATTTTAGTCAGATAGGATATACTTAAACCCATGTGCTTTGACATCCCTATTTTATATGAATTACATTAATCATTTAAAACAAAGGGGCCCAGGCTTTCAGAGAGGCAACTATTAAAAATGCATTCTCTTGTAAAATTTATGGTGCATACTTGCTCCTGTTATTAATAAAGATAAATTAACCAGTATGGGAGGATTAAAAATAAGATAATAATACATTACACTCAACATTTTATCCAGACTTCTATCAGTAACATTCTTTCCCTGTTTTAAATATGAATGCAATTTGCATAGTAATTCTATTTTAAAGTAGTTAAAAAAAAGTGAGAAAAAAAACATTTTTATATTAAGAAAAGAAACACCATTTTGCTGTATTTTTCCTTATTTCTTTTTAACATAAAAATTGGTGAAACTATGTCTCCATGAACAATTGGTTCAATAATTTTGACCTAACTAGTGAGCCAAGCACCTTTTTCAGCTCAATGTAGCTGACAGAAAAATTATTTGCTAAACTATCTGTGTTTTTCCTGAACTGTTTTTATAATTGAATATGCAATTAAGTTCAGCAGAATGATCAAAATATTTGTACTTGTCATTTAGAGAATAAAATGCCACGCAAACAAAAGCCCAAGTGAATTGCATGGGTGTGTATTTTTTGTGAAGGATAAAACCTAGAAATGAGGACAGAGATTAGCTAGAAAGTAGCCATGACTTTACAATCAGAATGAACTCCAAGCTATAACACAGTGGAGGAAATAAGGAGGTAAAATAGGCAGCACATAATAAAGTCCTAGATTTTCATTTGTGTCTACCCACATTTTGTGCAAATAATCATAAACTAGGCATTAACATTGGGACCTTTTCACCAAAGATAATCTTGCAATAAAGCTAGATATGGGATTGGCAGTTGTAATATAATTTTTCCAGTGTACTTGAGAATTTCAGTGATCATTTGTTATTTTTATTTTTTTTGTCCATTACTCCCCCACTTAACCATCTTAAGTGCTCGATCCTTTCTTCTCATTCATAAACAAGCAGGAAAAGACAAATGAACCAACATTCGGGGCTGGCTGACCTTTTTCAGATTTCTGAGACCTCAAACTCTTATTTATTTTTCTTTTAAAAGTGTATAAATCTTAATAAAGCAGGTCATACAACGAAGAGTTAACTTTGGTAGTGACATATATTTACACCTTTAGTAAAGAAAAGTCTACATGAGGACCATTCCTTTCCTGTTCATCAACTGTGCAGCGATTTCCAGACAGGTGATAAGAGAACTCTAGAGTTACAGGATTTTAACCCTTATTTAGAAAGGATTTTGGTCTTCAAAATGAAAATCAGCAAAATAAAAATGATCTTTTCCTTGTATACTACCTAATCCATATGTATTCTGACTTAAGTGGAATCTGTAAGTAGAAGTCAAACTCACCTAAGTGAGAAATTTAAAGCCATATAGGCATTATGATCCCACTATTGCTTATATTCTCCTATATTTTACTCAAAATTTAATGTATTTTGTTTTAGAGTAGTTTCATGCATTTTTTTCCCCTTTCCATAACTGTACAATGATACACAAGAGGGCAGAGTACATGCCCTATATCTCTTTTGTTATTTTTTAGTAGAGCTGCTCTATAATGAAATTAGAATACCAGGACTATATATTTTCAATAACAATTGAAGGTATATTTTAATAGTTTTCTAAAATACCTACAATCTCTGAGTATGTCTTGCCATTACACTGAAAGAGTAAAAAAAATCAGGTCATCTATTTGATTTTGGACTTACAAAATACAAACATCATCTCTTCAACAATCCAGTTATCTAGCTGCACATAATTATTTGGTCAGTGAACTTTGAGAGAGCATTGAAATTACTATCAGGGAAACAGCTACATCACTGTCTTTGAAAGAGTAGTTTTATAGCTAAAGAAGGGCATTTCTCCATTAGACACTGTTCTGTTTGGCAGTTAACCCAAAGCAGAGGCTGATGTGTGAAAGTTTATTTTAATAAGTAAAAATCTTTGTTTTTTAAATTGTTTTCTTAACAATATTTTGCAAATATTTTTAAATCTCTCAGCCATTTCATGGACATTTATGATTGCTTTGGCTGTGTGCATTATCATTCTTTTTTAATTATCTGGGTATTCTTGTGATTCTTAGGAAGCTGGCTCCATCCATATATCCAAGGGGAGATCAGGAGGCGGTATAAGCCAATCAGTGCACTGTTTCTCTGTGGATGTGTTGATTTAATTTGCATTGGTTCCAGTAACTTACAATCTTTACTTGCAACTCTGGGACTAAGAGCTTATAAAGCCTTAAGCAATCTCCACCTTTGTTAACTCTATGCTTGCTTCCCTCCAGCCACACTGATGTCCTTGCTGTCTTGAATAAGTCAGTCAGTCACATTTCTGCCTCAAGAGTCTCTGCATGGGTTGTTTTCTCTGCCTAGAATATTCTTCCTACAGATAACTGCAAGGCTGACCTCATCATTACTTCAACTTTCAGTTAAAATGTACCTTCTCAATGAAGACCCTGAAGATACCATTTAACGAGTCAGCCTACCCAGAACTTCCAAACATTGTCTGTTTTGTGTTAGATATTTATGGTAAAAATGCTTTATTTATCCCTCGCAGTGCTAAACCTAATGCTGAAAAATCAAAGATATTGAACCAATACTGATTGGATTATTTTGTGACTATAGCAAATTCATGTAAAATTCATGAAATATTTAACAATTCAAGCTAAGAAAATGAATGTCAAAAGAACATATTAGGAAGTCACTTCCATATATGTATAAATGTGATTCACACGAGCATACACAATGTAGGACATATTCTAGGTCATGTTTTAAAGTGTCTCAGAACCTGCTTGAGACAAAATAGAAAAGAAAATGAGGAAATGGTAGAACATGTGGGTTACTAATTCCTCAGTCTTTGTTCAATCAGAAAGTTAGAGGTTAGAGGGAAGCTACACTGATACCTAACTTTAAAATTTGAAAAGAAAAAAAAAACTTGTTTATAATATGGGTATTAGATATGTGATCAATTGTTACGTTCTGAAGTGAAAGATAATTTTCTCTCAATCATTTTCACAATTATAAAATCACAGTATATTTTGTTTACATTTAGGAACAAGAAATTTTAAGACACTCTATTAGAGCTAGTTGCATGACCAAAAATATGAAAATTCAAAGACTAATTTTGCAGTGCATTGAAGTTAATAGGATCTTTTCACTTGATTAATCATTCAGCAATACCAAGTTTTCCACATCCTAGCAGAGTGAAATTAATACCCAGAAAACAGAAACAGGAAAGCATCTATCAGTGATGCTTTCTGGACATTTTGAAACACAGATCTATTTTCTCAAAAGAATGATACCTTGTCATATACAATAGACTCCTTAGAGCAATGATCAAATAGTTGATTTACCAATGGATCACAGCAAATAGTAATGTTTCTTTTTAATAACAGTGACTTTTCTCTATCTAAAACTAAATTCATTTATTCATTCTGACATACACATGCACACACAATGTGTGTATGAAAGGGAGAGATTTTTCACCTTCTTTAATTACCAAGATACCTTAATGAAAAGTCAAGTTTTCCATGGTAAAAATATACTCTATTTTGGTATCACATAATGACATAAATAACTTATCCTTGCCATAGATAGCCATTTGAAATGCTTCTCATTAACTAAATATAGTCTTCCTTGGATGTGAATTTGTTCAATTATTTTCATCTTCAGCATTTACTAATAGCTTGAACAATTAGGCTGATATTTTATACAAAGAATCTCTTATAAAGTTTTTGGAAACTTTCATTTAGAGATAACAAGTACATTCAAACTCCCTGGTGTGTTTTTCCAAAAGCTGGGACAGTTGGGGTTTTTTTGACAATTTGCAGCTACAGCATTTATATTCATTACAAAGCAGATGGAAATCATTTACTTAAAAAAAGAGCATAAAACTTTAAATGGTAACCTTTACCTTGTAAGTTATTATTATTATTATTTTAGGAGAAACAGCAGCCTGTGACAAGACCACAAATGACAGATTATCTCTGTTTCCACTTAATCTGATTAAATAAGAACAGTTTGTCCTTACCCACTCCCAGTAGCCTTATTGGAGTTAATATAACAGATGTTTTGTCACCCAGCTAGTCACATGATTGCTTTTCACTCTGGTGAACATATTTGGAAACAAACTAATGAGGCAAGCTGCAACAAGCACACTTGGTCCCCTTTGGCTGATATTTCTTTGCTGATGTCATTTATCCTTCATTGTTAATTAAATGAAAATAAGCAGCAATTTCTTTCCCAGTATTGTACATTCAGAAATAAATCTGTGTAATGTGTTGTATAAATTTGTTTTTGTTGAAATGTTCAAGTGCAAGTGATGAATCTCAAGTCTGTGTTAATCGTTTAAATGAGGGAACAGACATTTATGAAGACCCAAGCTCATTATAAGAAGCAGTAGTATAACAAGTGTATGTTCTTAATGGAACCCTCTCTCCATTGATATGATACAAGCATTTTGGTTAATCCTGGGATTTATTAACCAATATATCCTTGTTGAAATGCTAATGATGCAATATGAGTGACATTATGTACATAACAAGTGACTAGACATGCTTATCTCCAGCAGGTGGTAAGTGATGTCCAATGGCTGGCCTTCAGTTCAGTTCAGTCACTCAGTCGTGTCCGATTCTTTGTGACCCCATGAATTGCAGCACACCAGGCTTCCCTGTCCATCACCAACTCCCAGAGTTCACTCAAACTCACGTCCATCTAGTTGGTGATATCATCCAGCCATCTCATCCTCTATCATCCTCTTCTCCTCCTGACCCCAATCCCTCCCAGCATCAGAGTCTTTTCCAATGAGTCAACTCTTCGCATGAGGTGGCCAAAGTACTGGAGTTTCAGCTTTAGCATCATTCCTTCCAAAGAACACCCAGGACTGATCTCCTTTAGAATGGACTGGTTGGATCTTCTCACAGTCCAAGGCACCCTTATGTTTACCTATATAAGGGATGGGAAACCCCAGCTCTGAGTACTGGCAATCACTTGCTCTGAGCTAATGCTTTTTCTTAATGGACATCTAATTTAAAAATAATGATACAAATTCAAGAGGGTATTTCTTGCAGAGTAGTAAGTGTCCAGGGAGTCCACAATTTTAGGATAAATTTTCTGTTTAAAAGTTATTTCTATTATGAAGTAGGTTGAAATGCTTTTGCAATTTTTGTCTTGATATCTACAAAGTTTTGTCTTTCAGATACCCCTATTCTATTCTGTAATCTCAATCTGTACCTCTCCTCTCCTGGAAAGGGTCCATAACTGCCTCACTGGTAAACCCTGAGAAAGATAAAAAGAGGAGATTGGGAGTCTCTTTGGAAAGGGTAAAATATCCAAATTAGATAAAACCATTAGATGCATAAGTCTTAAGACTATGCTTCCTAGATTTTGTATTTAATGAACCAACACAAACTTTAAAAAAATAATTGAAAATGACAGTATCCCTAATGTGGTGTGCTGGTGGGAGTATTTTCCAAGTAAGACCATTAAAACAATGTAACAAATAAACCAATAATACTTTTGCATTGTCTGGACCAATGATTGCTACTCCCTCCCTCACAACTATCCAAAACAGATGCACATAAGGAAAAATTGTTCTTACTGTGCAAGTGGTTCCTTTCAATGATTCATGGCCCAAAGATTTTCTTAGAATTTCTAGAAATATCAGTAAACATATCCTATCACATCTCTTAAGAAAATAAATAATATTTTATTACTAATAATGTAGGAAGGATAGAATCTTTGGACATCTTTCCAGCAGTTTAAACCCAACACATTCAAATCTGAATACTGTTTCTATGCCATTGAACTTATTCTATCCCCAAATAGGTCTCTTGAGCTAGAAATCTGGGAGTTACCCAGGACTCCTTCTTTCACCCCAATCTCCAGTATTTAACTGGTCACTATGTCTGGTCAATTCTCTCTCCTTGTATCTCTAGAATGTGTACACTCTAGCGCCTTTCCTAAGGCTCTCATCATTTGTGTCTTTTGCTGTGTTAGAGCTGGCAGATAAAACACAGGATACTGAGTTACATTTGAATTTCAGATAAGCAATAAATCTTATGATGTATAAGTATATCCTCAAATGTTTCATGGGACATACTTATAATAGAGAAAAATCCATTGTTTATCTGAAATTCAATTTAACAGGTTATCCTACATTTTCATTTGCTTAATCGGGCAACCCTTGACTATGTACAAAAGAGGCTCTAGCCAGTATTCTCTCACTCTTCTCTCACCTCTAAGCCCCATGATTATCTTCTTAAAACATAAATTGGATTATAGCAATCCCTTACTGAAAAAGAAACCTCATTTCCTATAATATTACTTTTAAATTCCATAGCTTGGCTTCTAAGGCCACTCACAATCAAGTTTTAATATATCCTTGGAGCCATATCATCTACCAGAGGTCCCCAGACCACATGTATCTTATACTACACTGGATGTTTTTTTGCTTGAACTCATATAGAGTTTGTACATGTGATTTCCTTTGTGTGAAATGACCATTTTCTGCTTCATTCCCTAGAAACACTATATATAATTTAAAGAAAATTCAAGGATTAATTCTTTGTTTGCATATTAATTCCTTTGAATTCCAGTACTTTTCAATTATGATGCTCCCAGGTAGTTGCTTCAGTAACTGTTTCTTTTTTTTTATAAATTTATTTATTATAATTGGAGGCTAATTACTTTACAATATTGTATTGGTTTTGCCATACATCAACATGAATCTGCCACAGGTATACACAGGTTCCCCATCCTGAACCCCCCCTCCCACCTCCCTCCCCGTACCATCCCTCTGGGTTATCCCAGTGCAGCAGCCCCAAGCATCCTGTATCATGCATCGAACCTGGACTGGCAATTCATTTCATATATGATATTATACATGTTTCAATGCCATTCTCCCAAATCATCCCACCCTCTCCCTCTCCCACAGAGTCCAAAAGACTGTTCTGTACATCTGTGTCTCTTTTGCTGTCTCTCATATAGAGTTATTATTACCATCTTTCTAAATTCCATATATATGCATTAATATAGTGTATTGGTGTTTTTCTTTCTGGTTTACTTCACTCTGTATAATAGGCTCCAGTTTCATCCACCTCATTAGAACCGATTCAAATGTATTCTTTTTAATGGCTGAGTAATACTCCATTGTGTATATGTACCACTGCTTTCTTATCCATTCATCTGCTGATGGACATCTAGGTTGCTTCCATGTCTTGGCTATTATAAACAGTGCTGTGATGAACATTGGGGTACACATGGCTCTTTCAATTCTGGTTTCCTCGGTGTGTATGCCCAGCAGTGGGATTGCTGGGTCATAAGGCAGTTCTATTTCCAGTTTTTAAAGGAATCTCCACACTGTTTTCCATAGTGGCTGTACTAGTTTGCATTCCCACCAACAGTGTAAGAGGGTTCCCTTTTCTCCACACCCTCTCCAGCATTTATTGCTTGTAGACTTTTGGATTAGCAGCCTTTCTGACTGGTGTGAAATGGTACCTTATTGGGGTTTTGATTTGCATTTCTCTGATAATGAGTGATGTTGAGCATCTTTTCATGTTTTTGTTAGCCATGTGTATGTCTTCTTTGGAGATATGTCTGTTTAGTTCTTTGGCCCATTTTTTTTATTGGGTCATTTATTTTTCTGGAATTGAGCTACAGGAGTTGCTTGTACTTTTTTAAGATTAGTTCTTTGTCAGTTGCTTCATTTGCTATTATTTTCTCCCATTCTGAAGGCTGTCTTTTCACTTTGCTTATAGTTTCCTTTGCTGTGCATGAGCTTTTAATTTTAATTAGGTCCCATTTATTTGTTTTTGCTTTTATGTCCAATATTCTGGGAGATGGGTCATAGAGGATCCTGCTGTGATTTATGTCGGAGAATGTTTTGCCTATGTTCTCCTCTAGGAGTTTTATAGTTTCTGGTCTTACATTTAGATCTTTAATGCATTTTGAGTATATTTTTCTGTATGGTGTTAGAAAGAGTTCTAGTTTCATTCTTTTACAAGTGGTTGACCAGTTTTCCCAGCACCATTTGTTAAAGAGATTGTCTTTTCCATTGTACATTCTTGCCTCCTTTGTCAAAGATAAGAGGTCCATAGGTGCGTGGATTTATCTCTGGGCTTTCTATTTTGTTCCATTGACCTATATTTCTGTCTTTGTGCCAGTACCATACTGTCTTGATGACTGTGGCTTTTAGTAGAGCCTGAAGTCAGGCAGGTTGATTCCTCCAGTTCCATTCTTCTTTCTCAAGATTGCTTTGGCTATTTGAGGTTTTTGTATTTCCATACAAATTGTGAAATTATTTGTTCTAGCTCTGTGAAAAATACCTTTGGTAGCTTGATAGGGATTGCATTGAATCTATAGATTATTTTGGGTAGTTTACTCATTTTCACTATATTGATTCTTCCGATCCATGAACATGGTATTTTTCTCCATCTATTAGTGTTCCCTTTGATTTCTTTCACCAGTGTTTTATAGTTTTGTACATATCGGTCTTTAGTTTATTTAGGTGGAGAAAGCAATTACCCCACTCCAGTACTCTTGCCTGGAAAATCCCATGGACAGAGGAGCCTGGTGGGCTGCAGTCCATGGGGTCCCTAAGAGTCAGAAACGACTGAGCGACTTCACTTTCACTTTTCACTTTCATGCATTGGAGGAGGAAATGGCAACCCAATCCAGTATTCTTGCCTGGACAATCCCAGGAATGGGGGAGCCTGGTGGGCTGCCATCTATGGGGTCACACAGAGTCAGACACGACTGAAGTGACTTAGCAGCAGCAGCAGCAGCAGCAGTTTCTTTAGGTAGATATATACCTAATTATTTTGTTCTTTTCGTTGCAATGGTGAATGGAATTGTTTCCTTAAATTCTTTTTCTGTTTTCTCATTATTCATGTATAGGAATGCAAGGGATTACTGTGTGTTGATTTTATATCCTGAAACATTACTATATTCATTGATTAGTCCTAGTAATTTTCTGGCGGAGTCTTTAGGGTTTTGTATGTAGAGGATCATGTCATCTGCAAACACTGAGAGTTTTACTTCTTATTTTCCAATCTGGATTCATTTTATTTCTTTTTCTTCTCCGATTGCTGTGGCAAAAACTTCCAAATCTATGTTGAATAGTAGTGGTGAAAGTGGGCACCCTTGTCTTATTCCTGACTTCAGGGGAAATGCTTTCAATTTTTCAGCATTGAGGGTATTGTTTGCTGAGGGTTTGTCATATATCGCTTTTATTATGCTGAGGTATGTTCCTTCTATTCCTGCTTTCTGGAGAGTTTTTGTCATAAATGGATGTTGAATTTTGTCAAAGGCTTTCTCTGCATCTATTGAGATAATCATATGGCTTTCATTTTTCAGTTTGTCAATGTGGGGTATTACATTGATTGACTTGTGGATATTGAAGAATCCTTGCATCCCTGGGATAAAGTCCACTTGTTCATGGTGTATGATCTTTTCAATGTGTTGTTGGATTCTGATTGCTATAATTTTGTTAAGGATTTTTGCATCTATGTTCATCAGTGATATTGGCCTGTAGTTTTCTTTCTCGGTGGCATCTTTGTCAGTTTTTTGTATTAGGGTGACAGTGGCCTCATAGAATGACTTTGGAAGTTTATCTTCCTCTGCAATATTCTGGAAGAGTTTGAGTAGGATAGGTGTTAGCTCTTCTCTAAATTTTTGGTAGAATTCAGCTGTGAAGCCATCTGGACCTGGATTTTTGTTTGCTTGAAGATTTCTGATTACATTTTCAATTTCTCTGCTTGTGATGGGTCTGTTAAGTTTTCTATTTTTTCCTGGTTCAGTTTTGCAAAGTTGTACTTTTCTAAGAATTTGTCCATTTCATCCAAGTTGTCCATTTTCAGATCAGATCAGATCAGGTCAGTCGCACAGTCGTGTCCAACTCTTTGCGGCCCCATAAATCGCAGCACACCAGGCCTCCCTGTCCAACACCAACTCCCGGAGTTCACTGAGACTCACGTCCATCGAGTCAGCGATGCCATCCAGCCATCTCATCCTCTGTCGTCCCCTTTTCCTCCTGCCCCCAATCCCTCCCAGCATCAGAGTCTTTTCCAATGAGTCAACTCTTCGCATGAGGTGGCCAAAGTACTGGAGTTTCAGCTTTAGCATCATTCCTTCCAAAGAAATCCCAGGGCTGATCTTCAGAATGGACTGGTTGGATCTCCTTGCAGTCCAAGGGACTCTCAAGAGTCTTCTCCAACACCACAGTTCAAAAGCATCAATTCTTCGATGTTCAGCCTTCTTCACAGCCCAACTCTCACATCCATACATGACCACAGGAAAAACCATAGCCTTGACCAGATGAACCTTTGTTGGCAAAGTAATGTCTCTGCTTTTGAATATGCTATCTAGATTGGTCATAACTTTCCTTCCAAGGAGTAAGCGTCTTTTAATTTCCTGGCTGCAGTCACCATCTATAGTGATTTTGGAGCCCAGAAAAATAAAGTCTGACACTGTTTCCACTGTTTCCCCATCTGTTTCCCATGAAGTGATGAGACTGGATGCCATGATCTTCATTTTCTGAATGTTGAGCTTTAAGCCAACTTTTTCACTCTCCTCTTTCACTTTCATCAAGAGGCTTTTGAGTTCCTCATCACTTTCTGCCATAAGGGTGGTGTCATCTGCATATCTGAGGTTATTGATATTTCTCCTGGCAATCTTGATTCTGGCTTGTGTTTCTTCCAGCCCAGTGTTTATCATGATGTACTCTGCATATAAGTTAAATAAGCAGGGTGACAATATACAGCCTTGATGTACTCCTTTTCCTATTTGGAACCAGTCTGTTGTTCCATGTCCAGTTTTAACTGTTGCTTCCTGACCTGCATACAGATTTCTCAAGAGGCAGGTCAGGTGGTCTGGTATTCCCATCTCTTTCAGAATTTCCCACAGTTTATTGTGATCCACACAGTCAAAGGCTTTGGCATAGTCAATAAAGCAGAAATCGATGGTTTTCTGGAACTCTCTTGCTTTTTCCATGATCCAGTGGATATTGGCAATTTGATCTCTGGTTCCTCTGCCTTTTCTAAAACCAGCTTGAGCATCAGGAAGTTCATGGTTCACATACTGCTGAAACCTGGCTTGGAGAATTTTGAGCATTACTTTACTAGCGTGCGAGATGAGTGCAATTGTGCGGTAGTTTGAGCATTCTTTGGCATTGCCTTTCTTTGGGATTGGAATGAAAACTAACCTTTTCCAGTCCTGTGGCCACTGTTGAGTTTTCCAAATTTGCTGGCATATTGCGGGCAGCACTTTCAGAGCATTATCTTTCAGGATTTGAAATAGCTCAACTGGAATTCCATCATCTCCACTAGCTTTGTTTGTAGTGATGCTTTCTAAGGCCCACTTGACTTCACATTCCAGGATGTCTGGCTCTAGGTCAGTGATCACACCATCGTGATTATCTGGGTCATGAAGATCTTTTTTGTACAGTTCTTCTGTGTATTCTTGCCATCTCTTCTTAATATCTCCTGCTTCTGTTAGGTCCCTACCATTTCTGTCCTTTATCGAGCCCATCTTTGCATGAAATTTTCCTTTGATATCTCTGATTTTCTTGAAAAGATCCCTATTCTTTCCCATTCTGTTGTTTTCCTCTATTTCTTTGCATTGATTGCTGAAGAAGGCTTTCTTATCTCTTCTTGCTATTCTTTGGAACTCTGCATTCAGGTGCTTATATCTTTCCTTTTCTCCTTTGCTTTCCCTTCTTTCCGTTTCACAGCTATTTGTAAGGCCTCCCCAGACAGCCATTTTGCTTTTTTGCATTTCTTTTCCATGGGGAAGGTCTTGATTTTTGTCTCCTATACAATGTCACGAACCTCATTCCATAGTGCATCAGGCACTCTGTCTATCAGATCTAGGCCCTTAAATCTATTTCTTACTTCCACTGTATAATCATAAGGGATTTGATTTAGGTCATACCTGAATGGTCTAGTGGTTTTCCCTACTTTCTTCAATTTAAGTCTGAATTTGGCAATAAGGAGTTTGGCATATAATTGCTGATAGTAGTCCCTTATGATCCTTTGTATTTCTGTGTTGTCTGTTGTGATCTCTCCATTTTCATTTCTAATTTTATTAATTTGATTTTTCTCCCTTTGTTTCTTGATGAGTCTGGCTAATTGTTTGTCAATTTTATTTATCCTTTCAAAGAACCAGCTTTTTGGCTTTGTTGATTTTTGCCATGGTCTCTTTTGTTTCTTTTGCATTTATTTCTGCCCTAATTTTTAAGTTTTCTTTCCTTCTACTAACCCTGGGATTCTTCATTTCTTCCTTTTCTAACTGCTTTAGGTGTAGAGTTAGGTTATTTATTTGACTTTTTTCTTGTTTCTTGAGGTATGCCTGTATTGCTATGAACCTTCCCCTTAGCACTGCTTTTACAGTGTCCCACAGGTTTTGGGTTGTTGTGTTTTCATTTTCATTCATTTCTATGCTTATTTTTATTTCTTCTGTAGTTTGTTGGTTATTCAGCAGCGTGTTGTTCAGCCTCCATATGTTGGAATTTTTAATAGTTTTTCTCCTCCAATTGAGATCTAATCTTACTGCATTGTGGTCAGAAAAAATGCTTGGAATGATTTCCATTTTTAAAAATTTACCAAGACTAGATTTATGGCCCAGGATGTGATCTATCCTGGAGAAGGTTCTGTGTGTACTTGAGAAAAAGGTGAAATTCATTGTTTTGGGGTGAAATGTGCTATAGATATCAATTAGGTATAATTGGTCCATTGTATCATTTAAAGTTTGTATTTCCTTGTTAATTTTCTGTTTAGTTGAACTATATATAGGTGTGAGTGGGGTATTAAAGTCTCCCACTATTATTGTGTTATTGTTAATTTATCCTTTCATACTTGTTAGCATTTGTCTTACATATTATGGTGCTCCTATGTTGGGCGCATATATATTTATAATTGTTATATCTTCTTGGATTGATGCTTTGATCATTATGTAGTGTCCTTCTTTGTCTCTTTTCACAGCCTTTGTTTTTTTTAATTTAAATTTATTTGTTTTAATTGGAGGCTAATTACTTTACAATATTGTATTGGTTTTGCCATACAGCAACATGAATCTGCCACGGGTGTACACGTGTTCCCTATCTTGAACCCCCTTCCCACCTCCCTCCCAGTACCATCCTTCTGGGTCATCCCAGTGCACCAGCCCCAAGCATCCTGTGTCCTGCATCAAACCTGGACTGGTGATTCATTTCTTATATGATATACATGTTTCAATGCCATTCTCCCAAATCATCCCACCCTCTCCCACAGACAGCCTTTGTTTTAGAGTCTATTTTATCAGATATAAGTATTGCTACTCCTGCTTTCTTTTGGTCTCTGTTTGCGTGGAATATTTTTTCCAGCCCTTCACTTTCGGTCTGTATGTGTCCCCTGTTTTGAGGTGGGTCTCTTGAAGACAACATATACAGGGGTCTTGTTTTTGTATCCATTCAGCCAGTCTTTGTCTTTTGGTTGGGGCATTCAACCCATTAAGTTTAAGGTAATTATTGATAAGTATGATCCCATTGCCATTTACTTTATTGTTTTGGGTTCGAGTTTATACACCCTTTTTTCTTCCCCCCTTTTTAAAATTTTATTTTATTTTTAAACTTTACAATATTGTATTAGTTTTGCCAAACATCAAAATGAATCCGCCACAGGTATACCTGTGCTCCCCATCCTGAACCCTCCTCCCTCCTCCCTCCCCATACCCTTCCTCTGGGTCGTCCCAGTGCACCAGCCCTAAGCATCCAGTATCGTGCATCGAACCTGGACTGGCGACTCATTTCATACATGATATTATACATATACACCCTTTTTTTGTTTCCTGTCTAGAGAAGATCCTTTAGCATTTCTTGGAGAGCTGGTTTGGTGGTGCTGAATTATCTCAGCTTTTGCTTGTCTGTAAAGCTTTTGATTTCTCCTTCATACTTGAATGAGGTCCTTGCTGGGTACAGTAATCTTCATTGTAGGTTATTTTTTTTTTTCATTACTTTAAGTATGTCCTGCCATTCCTTCCTGACCCAAAGAGTTTCTATTGAAAGATCAGCTGTTATCCTATGGGAATCCCCTTGTGTGTTACTTGTTGTTTTTCCCTTGCTGCTTTTAATATTTGTTCTTTGAGTTTGATCTTTGTTAATTTGATTAATATGTATCTTGGAGTGTTTCGCTTTGGGTTTATCCTGTTTCGGGCTCTCTGGGTTTCTTGGACTTGGGTGATTATTTCCTTCCCCATTTTAGGGAAGTTTTCAACTATTATCTCCTCAAGTATTTTCTCATGGTCTTTCCTTTTGTCTTCTTCTTCTGGGACTCCTATGATGTGAATGTTGGGGCATTTAACACTGTTCTGGAGGTCTCTGAGATTGTCCTCATTTCTTTTAATTCGTTTTTCTTTTTCCTCTCTGATTCATTTATTTCTACTATTCTATCTTCTACTTCACTAATCCTATTTTCTGCCTCCATTATTCTACTGTTGATTCCCTCCACAGTGTTTTTGATCTCATTTATTGCATGATTCATTATATACTGACGCTTTTTTATTTCTTCTAGCTCCTTTTTAAACCTTTCTTGCATCTTCTCAGGCCTTTTCTGCAGGCTATTTATCTGTGATTCCATTTTGGATCATTTTCACTATCATTATTTAGAATTCTTTATCAGGTAGATTCCCTATCTCTTACTCTTTTGTTTGGTTTGGTGGGCATTTATCCTGTTCCTTTACCTGCTGGTTATTCCTCTGTATCTTCATCCTGTTTATATTGCTGTGTTTGGGGTGGCCTTTCTGCATTCCAGCAGTTTGTGGAGTTCTCTGTATTGTGAAATTTCCTCACTGTGGGTGGGGTTGTACAGGTGGCTTGTCAAGGTTTCCTGGTTAGGGAAGCTTGTGTCGGTGTTCTGGTGGGTGGAGCTGGATTTCTTCTCTCTGGAGTGCAATGAAGTGTCCAGTAATGAGTTATGAGATGTCAATGGGTTTGGAGTGAATTTGGACAGCCTGTATATTGAAATTCAGGGCTGTGTTCCTGTGTTGCTGGAGAATTTGCGTGGTATGTCTTGCTCTGGAACTTGTTAGCCCTTGTGTGGTGCTTGGTTTCAGTGTAGGTATGGAGGCATTTGATGAGCTCCTGTTGATTAATGCTCCCTGAAGTCAGGAGTTCTCTGGTGTTCTCAGGATTTGGACTTAAGCCTCCTGCTTCTGGCTTTCAGTCTTATTTTTACAGTAGTCTCAAGACTTCTCCATCTATACAGCACTGTTGATAAAACATCTAGGTTAAAGATGAAAAGTTTCTCCGCAGTGAGGGACACCGAGAGAGATTCCCAGAATTACATGGAGAAGAGAAGAGGGAGGAGGGAGTTAGAGGTGACCCAAATGAGATGAGGTGGAATCCAAAGAAGAGAGAGCAAGATAGCCAGTAATCACTTCTTCATGTGCGCTCCACAGTCTGAACCACTCAGAGATGTTCACGGAGTTATACACAAAAGAGAAGAGGGAGGACGGAGACAGAGGTGGCTAGGAGGATAAGGGGGGGAATCAAAAAGAGAAAGAGAGATTCAGCCAGTAATCAGCTCCCTAAGTGTTTTCCACCATCTGGAACACACAAAGAGATTCACAGAGTTGGGTAGAGAAGAGAAGGGGGAGGGAGGAGATAGAGGTGACCTGGTGGATAAAAAGGAGAGACCAAAGGGGGAGAGAGCAGTCAAGCCAGTAATCTTACTCCCAAGTAAAAATGGGTACTGAAGATTGGGTTCTTAAAGGTACACGATTGATAACAAATACCCAAAAGCAAAGATTGAAAATCTAGAGTAGAGGTTGGATTTTCAAAAGTACAGTATTAAAGAAAAGAAAAAAAGAAAAAAAAGTCACAAAAATTATAAAAATACATATATATATATATGAAGTTTGCTTTAAAAAATTAGGGTCTCCTTTTTTTGCAAAATAATAGTAGGTTATAAAAATGAAAATTAAAGGAGTAATAGAGGACTTAAAATTAAATTGTTTTTTTAAAACATGATTGTAAAAATAGTAAAAATATATCTAGGACTTTCTCTGGTGTTGTTGTGGGCAGTGTGGGGTCAGTTCATTTTCGGCTAGTTCCTTGGTCCTGTTTATATCTCTCAAGATCTATAGGCCCCTTCCTATGTAGTTGGTACTGACTACAGAGTTTTAATCTATTGCACCTGTCACTTCCAAGACGGTTCTCTGTTTTAGCTTCTTCTGTTTGCTGGTCTCTTCAGTGTCTGATTTCCGCCCTGACACAAGGGGGCGGTGGTGGACACTTTTTTAGGCTCCCTTATTCAGTCACACTGTGGGGAGGGAGGGACGCTGCAAACAAGTAACACTGGTGTGTGCTCGCAGTGTCTCAGCCACACTGGGCCTACCTCTGCTCACGGCACATGTGCCCTCCCTGCCCACACTGCTCAGGCTCTAGGTTGCTCCACTGGGAACCATCTGAGGCCAGCCCTGGGCTGCATGCACTTCCCAGGTCTAAGCTGCTCAGGTTCTGGCACTTGGGTAGTCCTCAGAGGTGCAGACTCGGTTGGGCCTGCGTTTTGTCCCTTCCCAGTTCCAAGCAGCTCAGGTGATAAGGTGTTTGGTGAGTACTGTCGCTGCGACTTATCTCCTCCCCCATCCCTGCCACTGGGTTTTCTGGGTGTACAAAAGGCACACCTTCTCAGGCGGGTGTTGACCGTCCAGAACCCCAAGAAATCTTAGCAAAGAAGCCTGCTTGCAGTTTGGTAGATAATTTATCTCTGGGGCTGTGATTGCCCCCTTCCAGCTCTGGCTGCCTGTCACCGGAGGGGGATGGTCTGCAGCCGGCTATCTCTGTTCAGTGCTTTGTTCTGTGAGTGGGCCTGGCGGTGTCTTAGGTTAGGGCTTTTCGCATAGTTTCATTCAGTCCTTTGTTCTGTGAGCGGGCCTGGCGGTGTCTTAGGTTAGGGCTTTCCACGTGGTAGCTATCCCACAGTCTGGTTTGCTAGCCCAAGTTAGTTCCCTCAGATTGCCCTCGGGGCACTCAGGCCCGGTCCTTACTCAGTAATGCAGCTGCGCCTCCCTGCCCAGCCCCCAATTGCTAGAGGCGGGTGCAGGCATCTGCGCTGCTTCTCTGCTGGGGGAGTTACCATTGGGCACGTAATCTGTGGGTTTTAATTATTTATTTTTCCTCCCAGTTATGTTGCCCTCTGTGGCTCGCCACAGACTCAGCAGTGAGAGTGTTTCCTGGTGTTTGGAAACTTCTCTCAAGACTCTCTTCCGGGGACGGAGCTCCGTCCCTACCTCTTTTGTCTCTCTTTTTGTCTTTTATATTTTTTCCTACCTCCTTTCAAAGAGAATGGGCTGCTTTTCTGTGTGCCTGATATCCTCTGCCGGCATTCAGAAGTTGTTTTGTGGAATTTACTCAGTGTTTAAATGTTCTTTTGATGAATTTGTTGGGGAGAAAGTGGTCTCCCCGTCCTATTCCTGTGCCATCTTAGGACCGCCTCCAGTAACTGTTTCTAGTGGCACTTTGTTATGAAAAAATTGCCACACTTGTACTGCAGTGATCTCTACATGTTTGTCTCCTCCTTGCTTAACCATGAAATATAACAAACAAATAAGGGCCATGTTTTATTCGTCTATTCACCGCTAATACCTACCAGAGTGCCTGACATACATTAGATATTCAGTAAGTGTTTGGTGAACCCACAAATACCTCTTATCTATGAATTCTTTGATATCTGAAGTAGAAACTCACCTTCTACTCTTCTTCTTCTCCTATTCCTAAGTAGTGTACAGGAGTCATCTGAAATTCTGCTTTTAAGCACCTCAAATCATGTCATATAACCTCTATTAAAAGCTTCAAATTGCCAAGTATGTTCAACATTGAATTTAGCATATGCAATAATGAGTAGAATCCACTGAAATATGTAATTAAAAGAAATATCTTCTAGAGGTTCTTTGCAGATAATTTGCTTCTATAGGCATCTATCTAAAAACTGAGTTAAATGCAATATATTTGTGTATTTAAAAAAAATACGAAGAAATTCAGTGGTATAGGGAAATTGTTAGCCCGGTTCTGGCATTTTTTGTAGCACTTCTCCAGAAATGAGAATATTTGGTTGATCATTAATATCCTATTTGCCCTCCTCAGATGATACTGAAGAGGGAAATCTTTGCACTAGGAGCAGTAATGTCAAAGCACAGAAGTTCCATCAGACTAGATCTGAGTGCTTCTTTTTTACCCAACTTTCTGTCAACTGCCAGCCTTAGGTAAGTAGATGCAACAAAATACCCAGACAAGGATAGGTACCATGGAACAGTATAAAAACACACATGTAACAAAATTCTTGTCACTTTTGGAAGCTATAAGTCACAAGCCTAGACCTGGAAATAAAACAGATTGAAGACCTTTGGTGACGTCCCAGGAAAATGAAACAACCTACTTACTTGCTAATGGCCATGGGAGAAGCAACTAGTTATTTAGAGACTAAACTGCCCAGAAATTGTCAGTCTTTAAAAAGTCTATAAGTTTGATAAAAGGTACTTGTATCTATGGGCTTCCCATGTGGTGCTAATGGTAAAAAACACACCTGCCAATGCAGGAGACTTAAGAGACTTGGGTTTGATCCCTGGGTTGGGAAGGTCTCCTGGAGAAGGAAAGGGCAACCCATTCCAGTATTCTTGCCTGGAAAATCCCATAGACAGAGGAGCCTTGTGGGCTACAATCCATAGGTTGCATAGAATCAGACACAACTGAAGTGACTTAGTATGCATGTACATATGTATCTATATACATTTTCTGACCGGGAATACATGTATACCTGTGGCAGATTCATGTTGATATATGGCAAAACCAATACAATATTGTAAAGTTAAAAAATAAAATTAAATTAAATTAAAAAAATATATTTTTATAACTTTATATTTTATAACTTTATATATACCACTGATATTGAGGAAATTACTGAGGTAATCTGTAACCTGTTGTCAAGAACAGGCATGAGGAAAAACAGAAAACAGAAAATAACTTCATATGAATCTAGTCACCTAGGTAATTAATGGAAGAGTACATTGATGTGGCTGTTATCTGTCTCTTGTAACTTTTTGATACATACGGAGTCAACCATCTTCAGTGTCTCAATTTACCAGCCTTTTTGCAGTGAGATCAAGCACATTACATTATCAACACTTTTCTCCTAATTGATTTAGTAATCTATGAACATTATGAAGAATGTACACAATGGTTGCCATCAGGTCTTACATCTTTCTGTTTAAGGTCAATTATATAAAATCTCATGAAGTCTCAAAAGAAAGATGTCAATAGCAAGGATAGTAAAGAACAAATATTTTATGTAAAGAATTTCAAAGTAGGCAGCAAAATATTAGAAGGAAGAGAATACACATGGGAAATAAACCTATGGTCTTTGTTAAATGATCTAAGGAGTTTGGAGTGGCCCTAAGTCTGAAAATACAGGCTTCTCTGGTGGCTCAGGTGGTAAAGAATCTGCCTGCAATACAGGAAACCCAGGTCCAATCCCTGGGTCTGGAAGATTCCCCTGGGGTAGGGAATGGCAACCCACCCTAGTATTCTTGCCTGGGAAATTCCATGGACAGAGGAGCCTGGTGGGCTACAGTCCACAGGGTCGCAAAGAGTTGGACATGATTGAGCAACTTTCACTTAAGTTTGAAGATACAGATTAATATTACTTCATTTATTTAAACCAATTTCAACTACTTGATTACTTCTTCTAGGGTATACTAATGTAACAGGTTTTCAGGGGAAATCAGAGAGACAAATCATGTAAAGCAGCACATTATGAATATATGTGCTGAGATTGATGGAAATGCATTAATGTATAGTATCCATTGCAATTTTGCACAGCACATTGACCTAAACATTGCTAATGAGGGACATCACATTGAATATACTATTTAATGTCATTTAATCTATCATATATTGTAATGCAATATCAATAAACTCTTTCTGTATTTCACCTATGTGTCCAGACTTTGTGGTGACTCTGCATACTTAAAATTTTATATAATGTTCATTACAAAAAATAAAAATTAGGGAACACAAGGAAAAATATGTTTCTTGAAGCTACCATTGTTTTTCAACTGTACCTTCAATAAATGTTTTACTTTTTAGTAGAATTTGTTTACATCAAGAGGTTTGTGACACACTTTTTGATATACATTGTCTTTAAAAATGTATCATAATATTTGTTTTCAATTCATTCTATTTTCATACTAGTCAAAAGTTTAAAAATAGAACAGAAAATACTGAAATGTGTTAGATATATTTTATTATGATACAGGCCAACATTGTAATAAATGATTTGCTTTATATACATTTTCCATCTCTCTGCCTCTCTGTCTATACACACACACACAGTTTGCTCTAAATGTCATTATCCACCCCTAAGTTGTACCATTAATTAAATTTTCATGAATTAAAGTGAGAAGAATACTTAGAATAATGCCTTTTACATAGTGCACATATAATACATGGGACTCCTTGTCTTAGTTGAATGTGACTTCTGAGCGTGAGGGAGGAACCACTACTAAGACTAAAGAACTGACTTCAGTGATATTATTTCATCTTGAACTATGCCTGACAAATTGCCTCCCTCTGTTGAGTGGTAAGAGGATACAGAAAATCTCCAAGGCACCTGTCCTCATTTTGACACAGCATGATACATATGCATTGGTATGAACTGGGTGAAACATTTGAACTCATGTCCAGTAAACCTTTAATCTCACTCAAGACATTCTCAATCAAAATATATTTATTGAGTCCTAGGAACTTGGTAGCTACAAAAAGCTTTAAGACATAACCTTATCTTTTAGGAGTTTCTACTCTGTTATTAAATATAGATGTCAAATTGTTCAGTGTCATTTGAAATGCAAGTCTCTACTCTTACTCTCCCAAGATCCATGTTAAAATCCTTTTAAATACATCAAATATGTTTCAGTTTCATATTTTTGAGAAGACAAAATGATATGTGGATACTCTTATCCATCATTACACATTCACTGAAATTTGAACATGGATAGTAGCATGACTGATCTGAAAGTGTGGACTAGTGGTAACCAAGTGGAATTGCTACTTATTGAACATTCACTAATTTAATATTATACTAAATCAAGCCTACAATGGCCAACTAACTTGGCCCTTGTTGATTGACCCTGCATTGCTATTTCATTTTGAATGTCCATAGAAACACACTTGTCTATGATAAGCCATACTCTTCAGAGATATGTGTAATGATCTTTGTCTGGAATACTTTTGAAATATGATTGAACCTAAATCTATGCCAGATTATTTTCCAGTCAGAGGTAGAGAAGATACATGTTTAAATAAGATAGGATAAAATATTTGTTTTTCTGGGAAAAAAATATTATCTTTATTCAACCGCTGAACAAAGGCCTGCCTTGGACAGAATCCTTATAAAAAATTACATAAAAATTGAGACTAGTATGTAGTTAAACCCTGCAACATCAACAAATGCACAATATAGCAATTAAATATAGTAAGAATGATCATTTCTGAGGTAGTTTCTAAGTTCTGCTTACATAGTTACCCAAAGAGTAATCCAGTCTATTTCCAGTGAATGCTTTACATTTTTATAGGACACAAAAGGAACAGTGGTATTCGTTCATGAAAAAAAAAAATTATACATGAGTAAGGAGTTTTCAATCAGTAATTTATCATAACACCTTAAATGCTGAATTTTTTTCTAATTTTATCTGATGTAGCCTGTATTTGAATCAATTAGGGAGGAAAAAACATCCAACTTCCAATTCCCAGGCTCATTTATCACTTTCTAATGGCAGGTATAATTATAAAATAGAATGGCACAACTCATTGGTACTGTTTAGACAAAAATAAAGATTAAAAAGAAGGATTAAGAAGATCTGTTATGGGTATTATAATTCTCCAAACCAAAACAAAGTCTGTTAACCAAAACCAATAGGGAAATGATCTTTAGCAGATGTATGAAGAGTCTCAACCTTCAGTTCTTAAATTATAGCTGCTTCCAGATTAAAGCAACACTCCTGATGGAGCAGTGTGCTTTATATCCTCTGGCAACATTCTTTTTTATTGCACTAGAAACCAATGTTGAATTTCCTGAATAATTACATAAATAAACCATGCACTTTACTTATTTGTGTGCCCATATTTAATGATATATTGTGCATGTAACTTTCAGAAATATGATTTATGACAGTTTATATTACCACAGAGGGGTGTTTACTTGAAATATGTACTTGAAAAATATCATATAAAATGATGTTATTTGATATATATTCAGAAATGATCTGATTTTTTCAAGAAAATGCAAACTGAAAAACCTAGTTCCAATTAAATCATTCTGAAAGGGTTCTTAATTGAATTCTCAGGTTTAAATGATGTAACAGACTAATGAACATAAGCATATGAATTATATTTATTTTATTCTATGTTACAATGTTAGGAATCAAAATAGTGCTGTGGGTTGGCTGGTACTACCTTCAAAAGTGTATAAAGCAAATCCATATCTCTAAAGTCCAAAATTTTAGCATCTGTGAAGGAAATATTCAAGCAAATTTTGAAAGGCAGCAACCATACATTTAGGCTTCCCTGGTGGCTCAGCGATAAAGAATCTGCTTGCAATGCAGGAGACGCAAGTTTGATTCCTGGGTCAGGAAGATCCTCTGGAGGAGGAAATGGCAACCCACTCCAGTATTCTTGCCTGAGAAATCCCATGGACATGGGAGCCTGGCGGACTACAGTTCATGGGGCTGCAAAAGAGTGGGACACAATTTAGAGACTAAACAACAACAACAACCATACATTTAATTCTATGTTTTCTCCTTTATAATTTATTTTAGTTTGATCTCAACTTAAAGAATTTTTAAAAATTAAAGTCACATTCTCATGACTTCTTAATTTCACAAATGACAACTTCAGAAATACTATAAATCTTCTGGGCCCATGAGGGACTAATTCAGAAAGGTAATTTCCCATGGTTCTAAGCATATTTCAACTTAATGCTTAGCATATTACATAGAGAGGAAATTCAGTGCGATATGGGACTATCTTGAATCATATGCATCAAATTAAATTATTGAAACACCTAAAAATCTAGTTATTGAATGGTGTAACCTAAGGTAGCTAGTAGCCATTTTAATTCATCTCAATACTACTTTTTAGTTTCACTTCCCCTTCTGGTTCTTTTATTTATTACATTTATTCTGTTCTCCTCAAAGTCCCCCATTTTGATGCTGACAACTTTATTAAATATTTAGTGTGTTCCTTCAAACTTTTAACACTCCTTTGACTTAATTAAAATCTGGCTCTACTAACAATGCCACTTTTGGGCTACATATTCTAAAGAAGGCTGCTGCTTTTCCTAGGACAAACAGGAAGAAGTGGTCCTCCTTATTTCCACTGTTACTTCCAGACCATACCTAGGAACACTTCACGCTCTTCAAATACAACTCCTGCCATATTCGTTCTCAATGAAATGAGGGAGATGATGATATTTAATGGATTCACCCTTGTGTATATCCTCCTAATCTCTTGGCACCATTAACTTCTCTCCCCTTGGACTATTTTTATTACTTGGTTTTCATGACCATGCCATATATTTTCTTTGCCCTTCTTTGATTCCTGTCTCAGTCATAGATTTGTCCACACTCCTTCTCCCTAAAAACATCTTAATCTTCAAGATTCTGCCCTCTTTTTATTTCTTAATGAGTTGACTCACTTCCAGAACTATTAAAATAATGAATCATAATATACACTAGATCTGTATTTCAAACTGCCTGCCAAACCTTCCATCTGGATATTCCAGAGAACCTCAAATTAAACCCACTTCAACCTAAGCTAAGGAATTTAATCCCTGTTTTAAATTTTACTCCTGATGTTCATTTCTCAGTTGACAGTTTCTCCATCCTCCCAATAACTGGTTCAATATTAGGAAACCAACAAATTTTTCTTTCAAATTACCTCAAGGATGAGCAATAAGAAAAGCATGAAACAAAGCAAACATATCCCCTGTTATTAGAAATAGTAACAATTGATATTACTATTTATATCATTACACCCATCATCAGAACTCTTATCAAAATTTCTGTTCTTATTTGTTTAAATATCTTTCCCTGCATCTTACCTTCAGTTCTCCAAGACAGTACTAAACTTTTTTTTTTTTTTGTAATCCAACAGCCAAGCTCTCAGCTTTCTCATCTATTAAATGCAAAGTGAAGACACCTCCCCTGCATATCAACAGATTTCCGCAAACAAATGAAACCATAAACAATGTGATAGGAAATTGCCTTGAAAGCTACAATGTATCTCATATAAGCAAACCATCATATTAGATTCATTTATCAACATTCATGTTGTACTGTGTACAAGTTAGTAGGCCAGGAGATAAAGTAACATGACAATTAGGAATACAGTCTCTATAGCTAGGGTATCTCAGTTCCAATTCTGCTTCTATCACTGAATGGCTGGGTTAAAATGAGCAAGTTACTTAGTCTCTTTCTTCTTCACTTTGTGAAATGGACCTGGTAACTACTTATTTCATAGGATCAATATGGGGATAAAATAAGTTAATATGTATATTAATAATTGATATTATTACCTGGTGTTTTGTATTCCTCACTCTGAAAACTTAATTCTGACCCAAAGACAACAAGCCCATTAAATTTAAGTCTCTTTACCATTCTGTAGTCCATGTGTGGCTCAAAAAGGGATTGCTTTTCAGTGCAGTATTTCTATTGATGCAAAATACGTACCTGTTTATTTCTGTTTTATTTGAGGAAAGGTTGTACTGAATGTTCCTTCTGATTAGAAGAGATCAGGTATTGTCAATGCCCAATGAAAATATATAAGTAGGGGAAAAAACAAAGCCCTAATTTTTTCATTTATTTTTAGAACATTACAAAATCTGGTCTTAAAGCCCTGACAGCCAGTTTCTTTCTCCCTTAGGTGACTTCGCTTATCTCTGTTCTTATCCAGTAGGTGCTGATTTTGCACTTTTCTTTTTCAAGCAAACTCTATTTACCTTATCTCCATGTTTTTGATGGCATCTCACTGTAGCCCTAAATATATAAACACCATCCAATTAGACTTCTTATCAAAAGCATGGATTTATTCACCAAATAAGGTAGGAGTCATTTTAATGCAGTGGTTATGCAGTTTGGGACAGCTTGAATCCCATTTTTCATAAAGATTCTAATAGTTCAAACTTATTTTTCCTTACTTCTTCCCCCCGTCTCCACTGGAGTCTAAGGTCATGATAACACTGGAAGGACAAAGTTAAACTCTGATGGGATCAGAGTGGAGGAACTGAGACTGCTGTAATTTCTTTTCAAGTTTCATATCAAGTGTGTTTTGAAATATGTTTAATGAACATTTGGCTCAAAACATATTAATCTGGATTCTATTATCTGTCTTCAAATGACACCTATCAGGGAAACAAGAAAAACAAATACAAAATTCAAAACATTACACTTGTTCTCAAATTGCTTATAACAATTTCTTTTATAGTGAAGTAAAAAATAATTTCCTATCTTTTAAAAAAACCTTTCTTAATATTTAGGTTTGAACATCCCAAGTAGGTTTCCACAACACTTTAGTACCAGATACAACTGGTTTTAATTACCAACCTCACTTACTGTAAATTAGAATCACAATAATCTGCAAATGCTAATTTAAACCTGGAGTTGCTTCTGAACAAGCTGCATGTAATTATGAACAAGCAGCAGATTATCCTCAGAAGGGCAATATGCTGTACCACAAATCACAAGTTGCATTTCCTCCTCTTTTTTTATTTTTTTGAGTGCAAAATGTGATTCCAAAAAGATGTTATTAAGCTATAACACCTTAGTCATTTTCAAGCTCTTGGCACTTAAAGTGCTGAAATTTAGATTACTTTTTTTATATTCTGCCTGTGCCTAGTTTCCTTACTGTATGTAAAGTTATTAAAGCTGTCTGTTCCAATTTCTTCTCTACTTAGGAAGATATGACAAAAAGATGAAAGAGACTACCTTTAATCTCAAAAGGCTAAACTCAACACAGAAATGAAAACAGTAGAATACATAAAGACAATAAGAGGACTTTTCCAAAGATAGTTTACATTCTTCGAGTGGTCAGTAAAAAGGCACTAAACTAGAAGTATGTGACGACATAATAGTTCTGAGGCTCAATTTCCTCTCTAGATAGTTGATACTGTTTTTTATTATGCTACATAATTGAAATGCCACTTGCCATGTAATGATTTGCTTTACCTGGGGTGGCGGGGGTGAAGACATTTGTTCTGTAAATTGCATTAAGGAAAGGAAAAAAAAAACACATATTAAAGCACAAGTGGCAATTAGACTCAGCAATACATTTTCAGAAAGTACCCTCAAAGTCTTTCTCAAAACCAAAAGGGAATGTTGTGGTATGATTTTTCTCTATTATAAAAGTTAAAATAGAAATGGGCTCAGGGATCTAATGGAGTGACTATCTTCCTAGGTTCCTTGACATTCTGATAGCGGGCATAGACTTTCATTAATTTATGTGTGTTTTGTTGCATTTATAATTCTCAAGATTTATAACTATTAGATTTTGTTAAAATCTTTTCTGAGATTTCTGTAACTAAAAGTATTTGAAGTTCCGTGGATCTGAGATCATAAATTCTCACCATGCATTGAGGTTTTCATTACTCAATTAAGCCGTTTTGCTTTCTCTCAAGTTCAGTCTTCTAGTAATCTCTTTCATTCCTCTCTAACTCATACTCTGCCCATTTACCCAAACTAGAAAACTAGAATCAGTTTTGACTCAATTCCTTTTCCCTGCCTCTAGTCAGTTGTCAAGTTCTGTCAAAAATAACTACTCTATTTGTCTCCTTTCCACTGTGCAGGTGTGTTGGCCGTCCTTACATTCTACCTGGATTATTACAAATTCTTCTAACTGGTATTCTTGGCTCCTCATCTTCATTTTCCAGTTATTACTGCAATCTTCAGAGTCCTCTTTCAAAAATATGGATTGGATAATCTTGTTCTACAGCCAGGGTAAACAAATCAGAGCCTGAAAGACAAATCTGGCATAAATTTTTTAAAGGGTTGTCTATAGTCTACTGGATAAAGTATAAATTCCTTAGCATAAAATACAAAATACTGTTTTTGTATTTGTATGTGATCAAGTCCTTACACACATTTACAGAAAATGACCATCTAGTGCCCTGAATATCTTTATATCTCAATGTACAAACCATATGATTCAACCATATTAAACTTCTCTTTATGGTACACACACACACACACACAAACACAAGTGGTCTTTCATACTCCCTTGCTGTTCCCATTTGCCTGGAAAAATTCTCTTTATTGTCCAAGACTTGGTTAAAAAGTCATATACTCTGAGGTTTTTCTTGATTAACCTGTGCATTTAAACCTTACCCAGGAACTTCCCTGGTGGTCCAGTGGCTAAGACTCTGCAGTCCCAATACAGGGAATCTGTATTCCAGGACCTTGGTTCAATCCTTTGTAGGGGAAATAAGATCCCACATGCTGCAAGTAAGACCAGGCTCAGTCAAAGAAATCAATAAATATTAAAAAATCTTTGTATCTTTATAGAACTTTACAAGTGATTTTAGTAGCATTTACTGTATTATTATTAGTTACATTGAGATGGTTATTTTTTTGTCTTCTTTACTAACCCTCCTAACTGGAGATGGAAATTATACTTTATTCACACTGTAGTCTTGGGATTTTGCATAGGTTCTGGCATAATGCTGACCCATACTAGAATGCCAATAAATATTTGATAGATAAAAGGTGAAGAAAGGAAAGAAAGAATGACTAAGGAATCAAAAATGAAAATTAAAAAGAAGAGTAAACTTGACCAAATATAGTATGATATTCAATGTAATCACGTATCATACACATAATAAGAAAACATCTAAAATTGTTTCTTGTCACTAAAAATTGTAAGCTGCAAATTAATAAGCTATCTCTTAATATGACAAAATGAGTTCTGGCCATCCTTATTACATCCAGTGTTACCACAAATAGTAATGATTGTGGTATAATCATTATCATCATCAGGTTCTTTCACTGTGCCAGGCACTGCTTAATGCATATTGTACATATTTTTCAATTAATTCTCACAACAGCATCTGTCTGGTTCACATTTATGGATCAAAATACTCAATACTGTGTCAATTTTTCCAAAATTGATCTATATATTTAACAATATCTCAACCAAGATACCAGAACACCAAACTGTTTTGTAGATGTTGACAAACTGATTCTTATGCTTATGTGAAAAAGCAAAAGATCCAGAATACTGAAGAAAAACAAAATGGGAAGATTTACTACTCGATTTCAAGCCTGCCTATAAAGCTACAGTTTTCCAGACACTGTAGTATTGGCCAAGGGGTAGAGATATAGATCAATGAAAAAGAATAGATATCACCAAAATAGATCTAAAAAGATATAGCCAACAGATCTTTGATAAAGTAGCAAAGAAAGCTCAATGAAGAAATTAATCTTTTCAACAAATGGTGCTAGAACAATTGGAGGTCCATATACAAAAATAAGAACCTATAAATAGACTTTATAGCTTGCACAAATATTCAGCCAAAATGGATCTTAGACATAAAATACAAAACTATAAAACTTCTTAACTGAAGCATAAAGGAAAATCTATATGACCTTGGGTTTAGTGATGAGTTTTTACACAAAATGCAAAAGGACTATACATGATAAAAATGATATTGAGTTTTATTAACATTAAATAACTTCCACTATGTAGAAAATAGTGGCTTAAAAATGAAAAGATAAGGTATAGACTGGGAGAAAATATTTTAAAACTCATGTCTATTAAAGGACTTGTATCCAAAATATACACACAACCCTTAGAACTCAACAATAAGAAAACACTCTACTTAAAGAATGGACAATAGATCTAAACAGATACATTACCAAAGAAGATATACAGATGACAAATAAGCATTATGAAATATGCTCAGTATCATTTGTTATTAGGAAATTGAAAATTAAAACAAGACTTGTGGCTCAGATAGTTAAGAAAGACTCAAGTTCAATCCCAGGGTTGGGAAGATCCCCTGGAGAAGGGAATGGCAACCCACTCCAGTATGCTCGTTTGGAAAAATCCATGGACAGAGGAGCCTGATGTGTTACATACAGTCCATGGGATTTCAAAGAATCGGACATAACTGACTGACTAACATACACACTCACTCAACACATCTATTAAAACAGCTAATATTCAACCCACTGATAATGCAAGTTGCCGGCAAGTGCATGGAACAAGAAGTATAATTCATTACTGATGGCAATGCAAAATGGTACAGCTACTTTGGAAGACCATTTGGCAATTTTTGGATCACTAAACATCGTCTTACTATACATTCCAACAATAACACTTTTGGGTATTTACCCAACTGATTAAAAAACTTATGTCCACCAAAAAAAAAAAAAACTTTCATGCAAATATTTATACCAGCTTTATTCGCAATTGACAAAAACTGTTAACAACCCAGATGTCCTTTAATAGGTGAATGGATAAACACACTGTATTCATCCATACATTGGAATATCTTACAGTGATAAAAAGAAATAAGCTTTGGAAAAATCAAATGCATATTACTAAGTAAAAAAGCAATTCTCAAGAAGCTACATACTACATGATTTCAATGATATGACATTCTGGAAAGGCAAAACTATAGAGATGCTAAAAATATAAATGATTTCCAAAGTTTTTTTGGGGGGAGTTGGGGAGATGTTATTGAATAGGTAAAGCATAAGGTTTTTTATTTAATGTGATAAAATTATTCTTTCTGATGCTGTAATTGTGGATATTGTGGATACCTTGCATTCACTATTCATTTATGAAAACTCATTGAGCTTTTTACAGACTGAGTTAAACTGAACACATCGTAAAGAATCTGCCTGCAATGTGGGAGACCTGTGTTCGACCCCTGGGTTTGGAAGATCCCCTAGAGAAGAGAAAAGCTACCCACTCCAGTATTCTGGTCTGGAGAATTCCATGGACTGTATAGTCCATAGGGTTGCAAAGAGTAGGACACAACTAAGTGACTTTCACTTTCATTTTTAAAAATATCCATGGAAGTTGGAGCATATCCCAGAATGGAGTGCAGACTGTGACAAATAAATCTAACATTATGATAAATGTATGAAACAATATCCCTGAAAGGTGTGGGAGAATAAGATCCTAACTTAAGCAACTGTTGAAATGAGTAGAGTCTATAAGAATAAGTGCAAAATAAGCTGTAGCTGTAGATAAGCAATGTATTCTAGTTGATAAAATTTTTCCCCACTTGGTACAAGTGAGCAATTCTAAAATCACTGTACCTATATACTGGAATTGAGCAATTAAGTAAATGAGTGGAAAGAGCCATGTTTCTCATTATTGGAGTGTGAATTTACAGAGAAGCAAGGAGAGGGAGGCTAGCATGATCCATGTGGTAGAGATTTTGACTGGGAGACATTAGTATGAACTTACTAGCCATTAGTATGAATTTACTAGTCAACTTACTGGACATTAGTATGAACTTACCAGTCAACTTACTAGAGATACAAACGATTACATATAGAAAAATTTATGTATATAGATCTTCCTTGACTTATGATGGGATTATGTCCTGAAAAATTCACTATTAACTGAAAATATCATAAGTCAAAAATGCATGCAAGACACCTAACCTCCCAAACATTATAGCTTAGCTTAACCTTGTCTTAAAGTTGCTCAGAACACTGAGCATACAGTTGGTAAAAAATCACCTAACTAAATTTTATTTTATAAATGTTGAATATCTCATTTAATTGATCGAATACTGCATTGAAAGTGAAAAAGAGAATGTGTGGGTAGAGAAGTGTTGTAAGTGTATCGATTATTTACTCATGATCACATGACTGACTGGGAGCTGCAGCTGGCCTAGCATCAGGAGAGAGTTTTGTACCACATACCGTTAGCCTGGGAAAAGATCTAAATTCAAAGTATGGTTTCCACTGAATGCATATATCTTTTGGGGCTTCCCAGGTGGTGCTAGTGGTAAAGAACCCACCTGCCAATGCAGGAGATAGGAAAGACATGAGTTCAATCCCTGAGTTGGGAGATCCCTTGGAGGAGGGCATGGCAATCCACTTCAGTATTCTTTCATGCCATTATAAAGTTAAGAAATCATAAGTTGAAAAGTTGTAAGTCAAACTATGTTAAGTAACCATGTATATGGGTGAGTATATGCATAGTTTGTTGTTGTTTAGTTGCTAAGTCATGTCCGTCTCATGGACTATAGCCTGCCAGGCTGCTCTGTCCATGGGATTTCCTAGGCAAGAATACTGGAATGGGTAGCCATTCCCTTCTTCAGGGGATCTTCCCAACCCAGGCACTGAGCCTAGGTCTCCTGCATTACAGACAGATTCTTTACCATCTGAACCACCAGGAAAGCCCAGTGTAAGTTTAGTGCTACTAATAAAAGAAATTTGGTGTGGAATATATGACATTCTATGAACTACTTCATAATAATTTTGTAAAGCTAAAACAATTCTAAAGATTTTCTTAAATATATTTTAAAATAAAATAAATCTGAGACTCAGAAAGGTTAAGTAACTTTCTATATCAATCTATTCAGGACTATCTCTTGCTAAATTGTACTAAAAGATATCTTTTCTTTACTGATGTCCAACTTTTCCCCCTTTTCTCCCCGTTTTCCTCTGCTGTGCTCCTCAGATCTCCATACCTCTGTCTGTCTCTTTTTCTTTCTTTCTTTTTTTATTTTTTTCCAGAAAACAAAAAGATCTGAAACCAATCTGCAATAAATATGTTAAAGTTTTATGTTTTATTGCCACTGGGGCTTCCCTGGTGGCTCAACCGTAAAGAACCAGCCAGGGATGCATAGGAGACACAGGAGACACAGGTTCAGTTCCTGAGTCACCAAGATCCCCTGGAGGAGGGCATGGCAACCCACTCCATATTCTAGCTTGGAGAATCCCAAGGACAGAGGAGCCTGGAGGGCTATCGTCCATGTGATCGCAGAGTCGGACATGACTGACGAGACAGCACAGCATAGCACATTATTGCCATTACCACCACAAATGTTCAAACTAGAAAACATCTTACAAAAGAAGAGGGGAAAATATACATGATTATTAAATGATAATGGCCCTTAATGTATGTAAAATAAGATTTACGTTACAAAAATAAGTCATACATATACATATCACAACATTTTTGACATTCTGTTAAGCTTTTTAAAAATTGTAGCCACAGATGTCTAAGTTAAATAAAAACATGTGCTGTGTTAACACAATTAATTTTGTGGATGGCATTTCTATGCTTTATTATAAATCATACACAATGTGACATGTCTGTGTCATGTAAGGGGCCACAAAACCAAAAGTTTCACAGTCCACCCCTAACAGCTGTCTTGAACCAATGGGAAGCATAAGTGTACTTGTATTTCCCACACACATTTGTGCAAGTCACTCTAGTTGTGTCTGACTCTTTGTGACCCCATGGACAGTAGCCTGCCAGGATTCTCTGTCCATGGAATTCTCCAGGCAAGAATATTAGAATGGGTTGCTATGCCCTCCCCCAAGGGATCTTCACAACTCAGGGTTTGAACCCCAATCGCTTCCATCTCCTGCATTGGCAGGCGGGTTCTTTATGATTAGTACCACCTGGGAAGCCCCTTCCCGCACCCTGGGGCAGCACTGTTGTTTTTTAACTATTGAGAGTTCATAGTTTCTAACTATGCTTCTGATCAATGTTTTTTCAACGCTCTAGAAGATAGATTCAATATTTTAAGAAATAAGCTTATTAGAACATTTCTCATTTGGACAGCATTCTCAAATCCCCTTTAAATCTGAGATAATGCTCAAGTGTAGTGTAGTATGGACAGAGAGGCCTGGAGTGCTGCAGTCCATGGTGTCGCAAAGAGTCAGACATGACTGAGCTACTGAACTGTAGTGTAGTAGCTTTTACAAAGCCATAGAGTAAAATGTGACCTCTTCCTTACATGCAGAATGGTAGCAAAGAGCAATGTTGGGGAAAATAAAATGAGAAATTAATAATTTCTAAATTTAAATGTAGTTATCAACAAGTAACATTAAATTCCCAATTCTCTTAACATTAACATATTAAAAGAGGAATATACATTAAACATTTTAAAATAATATCAGGAGTATAATTAGACTTATTTTTCATTGACAAGGATTTTGCACTTTCCAAAAAATTCCAAGGAAAGTATTAAGTTTTGGTAAAGTCGCTCAGTCATGTCCGACTCTTTGGGATCCCATGGACTGTAGCCTACCAGGCTCCTCTGTCAATGGAATTTTCCAGGCAATAGTAATGGAGTGAATTGCCATTTCCTTCTCCAGGGGATCTTCCTGACCCAGGGATCAAACCCGGGTCTCCCGCATTGTAGACAGACACTTTACCGTCTGAGCCACCAGGGAAGTCCCTATAAAAAATAAGTGCTAATAAATTCAAATATTTTTATTTCAGGTAAATGTTCCATGGTCCACATACTTTATTTTTAAATGTTGTAATTTACATGGAATATATATATATTATACACACTATTATACTTTAACAAGCCATATTTGCTATACTCTTGATATGTTTGGAAAAGGTTTGAATTTATAATATACAGTGACTCCAGGAGTATACATTATCCTACAGTAGCAGGAAAATCTTCAAAAAGATAACACTTCCAGTTTGTTCAATCTCTTTTGCCAGTCTTTTGAGAGTAATGGCGTTATTTTGCCTTTGAATTTTATGGTTGGCAGTGTGCAAAAAGTACCTCATTATTTCAAGTGAGGAAAGAAGTAATGTTTCAACAAGCAAAATGACATAAGTATATCTACAATTATTGCTCTTGAAGGAAATTAAAGAGATTGCATTTTTACATCAAAAGGTAGTTTAAGCTGCATGATAGTCTGTACCAAAGAAATCAAGTTATAAGTACCCTATGCAAATCTTATCTTCACAAGAAATAACTGAAGCCACATATACATAGACCACTCATCACCACATCGGCTCAGGGGAACCAAAACCTAATCTAATACCATGGGAAAATAAAGTGCTCTAGAACTGAGATAAATCTAAATTAATCTAATATTCACATTTATTTGTGAGGTAGAGTTTGTGAGTAATTAATATAATCAAACAACTCAGACTAATATTAATGTTTAAAGTGATACCTACATCAAAAATTTGATGTGAAATATATTGTCACAACAATTTCTCAATTTATTAAAACCCTCATCAGTGTGATTCAGAAAGTTACTGGTACTATAACACTTTATTTGCTTACTATTAGGACTGGTTTTCTATTAAATCTTTGCTTAACTAGATGTAAAAAAAAGTAGCTTCAAGCATGTTTTAAATATTTGAATGAAAGTCTATAATAGTTTTATTAAAGAGAAGAACAGGACGTTTTTGAGGTTGACATGTGTGTAGTAACTATGCTTTTTAAAAGAAAAAAAGAAATAAACAACCCCCCCACCAAAAGAAAACAAAAAACAAAAAACACAAGTCCCACCTGGAGTCCATTACCCAGAGATAGAACACTAGAGAGATCATTGTCCTAGATGGTACACTTCTTTTAACAATATATTTTTAATAAGTAAAAATTTAAAAATTAGGAAAGTCTTTGACTATGCAAAAATTTGAGTATATGCCCTAAGGCTCTTACACATAGGAGGTGGACAGTACAATTTTCTATACACTGAGTAATCATCTATAAGATCTTTAGCAAGGCTTTTACTTGCTGAATTCCCTAATAATGAAGCCATTTTCTAGGTCAAAATAGCATTTAAAATGTCACCAATGATTTCAAGTATCATAACTTTCCCATCTCCACTCCCAGGTACTGGCTGACTTAACTGCAGAAGGTGTTGTGGAATTCATGGTTTCAAGACATAAAGACATTTGCTGAGAAGTTATGGAAATCAGTCAAATCCATTATTACGTTTCTGTTTCAAAACTAGTGCCCACCTTAGGCATTAATTTCCTTTTACCTGTACTTAAGTTAAACATTACACTGCTAAAATCTGGTTTCTTATTCCATTAACTTAGCTGTCTTCAAGGTGATATAATTTATACCTCTGTGCCACTTATCTTCATACTCTCAAATAATTAGAGAGGACCAGGTTTTGAAATGCCTTATCTGCCTAGGTTCTTCAATAAAGGAAAATTTCATTAATATGGTACTTGAAAAAGATGCAGCAAAGGTGTTCCTGGCACCAGTGAAGAAATTATTCTAAGTGTCATGATTGTTCACTGCCACTGCTGAAATTTCTGTAATATTATCAGTACCTAGCCCAGACAAGCTAAAATGGAAAAATAAATTAGGTATATTATATATCGAGGAAGAAGCATTGAAGAAAAGGAAATAATCTAGCTTTGGGAACAGAAAGGCACTTTCCGTTTTCTCCTCTTAATCTTGCATTCCCCTAAATGGTTCTAAGACATTTACAATAGTATCATAGTTCAGAATGGCATCCCTTCTTACATGCTAAATAAACAACCAATGAAATAGATACCAATATCTGAAACCTTGGTAGAGAATTGATACAGAATGCAAGTGTGTAGACAACTGGAACTATTTTCAGTTCAGTTCAATTCAGTTGAGTTGTTCAGTCATGTCTGACTCTTTGTGACCCCATGTACTGAAGCATGCCAGGCTTCCCTGTCCTTCAACTCCCAGAGCTTGCTCAAACTCATGTCCATTGAGTCGGTGATGCCATCCAACCATCTCATCCTCTGTCGTCCCCTTCTCCTCCTGCTTTCAATCTTTCCCAGCATCAGGGTCTTTTCCAGTGAGTCAGTTCTTTGCATCAAGTGGCCATAGTATTGGAGTTTCAGCTTCAGCATCAGTCCTTCCAATGAATATTCAGGACTGGTTTCCTTCAGGATGAACTGGTTTGATCTCCTTCCAGTCCAAGGGACTCTCAACAGTCTTCTCCAACTCCACAGTTCAAAAGCATCAATTCTTCAGTGCTCAGCTTTCTTTACAGTCCAACTCTCACATCCATACATGACTACTGGAAAAACCATAGCTTTGACTAGATGGACCTTTGTTGGCAAAGTAAAGTCTCTGCTTTTTACTAGGCTGTCTAAGTTTGTCATAGCTTTTCTTTCAAGGAGCAAGCTTCTTTTAATTTCATGACTGCAATCACCATCTGCAGTGATTTGGGAGCCCAAGAAAATAAAGTCTGTCACTGTCTCCATTGTTTCCCCTTCTATTTGCCATGAAGTGATGGGACCAGATGCCATGATCTTGGTTTTCTGAATGTTGAGTTTTAAGCCATCTTTTTCACTCTCCTCTTTCACTTTCATCAAGAGGATCTTAAGTTCCTCTTTGCTTTCTGCCTTAAGGGTGGTGTCATCTGCATATCTGAGGTTAATTGATATTTCTCCTGGCAATCTTGATTCCAGCTTGTGCTTCATGCAGCCCGGCATTTGGCTTTATGTACTCTGCATATAAGTTAAATAAGCAGGGTGACAATATACAGCCTTGATATACTCATTTCCCAATTTGGAACCAGTCTGTTTTTCCATGTCTAATTCTAACTATTGCTTCTTGACCTGCAAAGAGATTTTTCAGGAGGCAGGTATTCCCATCTCTTAACTGTTTTACTATAAATAAATATTGCTCACACATCTTTCTTTGGCTGATTCTCTTGCCTGGGATATGTCATGAAAGTCATTGAAATCTCAGAATATTTTCTAGACATATTAAAAATTCAATGTAAGAGATACTCAATAATCATCCAGATTTTTTTTTAGGAGAAATAATGTCAGTGTTTAGTTTGTTTTTTACCATCTGGCTTTTTATCCACACTGTTCTTCATCACTGACTCCTCTATTCTCTGTCATTCAGATGTGCCTCTACTATTATATGCATTTACTCATTATTCCTATTGAACTTTTTCTCATGAGTTTCTGCTCTAATTATCTGTTTTTACATTTGATATTACTAATCTGCCGGAGTCCAGCTCCAGCAGCTAAGGAATCAGCCTGAAGGGATGAGCGGTGTCGGTGGAGAATGATGTAGCCTCTGATTTGAGGTACGGGACTACATGTTTATTTCAAGCTTCAGGTTCTCTTTTATACTTTTTCAAAGGCATTAGGTCAGAGGTTTGACATTTTCAGTTCGCCTTCACCCAGATTATTGTCTCATTGTTGCCCTTCAAACAGAGTTCCTGCTTCAGCTATTCTCTCAGAATCCTGTTTACTTGTGATTACATTGTAACTCATGCTTATGTCTGGGCTGCATACAACATTCCTCAGTTTATTTCTTATCTTTATAAATCTTGCTTGCCCCTAGTATCTTAAGCTCACTATCTCCTAAAAAGGCTTCCAGCTATTCTTAATTATTTCTAAACCCTAAGCTCAGCAAACTTCCTTTGCCATAAACATTTCCCTCACAAACAGGTCTCAGATAATAATCCTTCCTATGGCCTCAAGCTGCGGCCTACATGCTCATCCTGGGACATTCTTTGTAAAAATCCTTGAACAAATGTCAATGGTTGCTTTATAGATTATTTTCTGGGCACAACTGCAGAAGGCTTTGTGCTTTCTCATGCTTCTCTCAAGAATAAGCACCTTAACATTCTTTCCAGCCAACTCAACCGAAGAAAGGAAAGAGCAAGTCAGAATCACAAAACTTAACTCCTTCATCCCAGGACCATGCCTGCATGATGAGGAGAGAGGGCTGGGGCCATGCCTCCATTTTGTCAGTAATGCCTAACGCGGCTCCTGACACTAATCCATAATGTATTCTTTGATATTCTTAAAATCAGCATTCAAAATTAATTCACCTTGGAGAATTTCAATTATTCACCTTCCTACTACTGCTTCTTTTATTATTTTAGTCTCTATTCACTACTGTGATATGCAGGGAATGCTGATGTCTGCTCTTTTCTCACCTTTATTTTTTGATTCAGTTTTAAAGGATTCTCTTAAATTAATTGGCTTAGATCCAGTTGTAGTAAATTTGGTGGCAAAATCACAATTTCTTATTTACCGTGGGGATACATTTTTATTCTGCTCATTCTCAACCTGTGCCAGGACCTCTTCAAAAAAAGAGAACTGGAATTGAGCATTCTTTGCCATATATTTCTCTTCATATACATTGCAAAGACAGTACATGGTAAATTCCTTGATAAATGTTTGCTGGGTTTCATGGAGGTCAAGTTGCCTAATTACTGGAGCATATTTTTGTGGTACCTGAAGGTGAGCAAGCAGGAAAATTATTTTCATTCCTACTCAATTCACTAATCTATATTTTTCCTGTCATGTAAGTTCCAACTCCCTTCAAGACATAATTGCACATAGTACAAGGGCCAGAAAATAAGTGATATGAATCAGGTTGCATAAATAAACACAATGCCTACCAACCCATGATAGACTGAAGGAAGAAATGAGAAATTATCGGCAAGAGGCAGTTGGAACTAGGCTTGAGGTAAACAGACACACAAACAACATGTCAGCCATGATAAAGAGTATAAATTTGAACAGATGTCACTTCTAGAGCAGCAGCAGGCAGATTAAACAAAATTGGCTTTGGATGAAATCCAAGACAGAGGAAGAAAATATGAAGCCTGTAGGAGCACAGTGTCCAGCAGCTCTTCCATAGTGATCGTACCTCAGCAGGGTAGAGAGAAATAAACACCTGTTGGTTAAAAAGAAGAAGGAAATCAACAAAACCCATGCTGATTGAATGAACTAAAAGTGTGGTTTTTTGAAAGACACAGGATCAGGTAGAGTCTAAAATCAATAGTCTAAGTAAATAGAAAGATGTAGGTGAGATGTTCATTTATCAATCTCCTCCATATATTATGAAATTGATTCTATTAATAGACATGCTATCATTATGTCATTAACCAGATGATGTTTTGGGAAAGTCTAATAAATATTTATACATCTCAGAAGTAAACCTAGAGATTTAGATTAGTTTAATAACCATTTATGTTATTTTGTCCAGTCTGGTTTTGGTTCTGGAGGTAACCCTGAAGCAAAATGACTGTGTATGTATATTAACCCTAAGCAAGGTTATAAATCACAATATGCTTTATAGGTTCAAGTACATTATTTTTCAAGCCTCATCTTTTTGTACTCTTCCCTCTCAGACTATGGAAGTCTCCTGAACACACTAGATATAGATGTAGATGTGTGTGTGTTATCAGTTGTGTCTGACTCTTTGCAACCCCATGGACTGTAGCCCACTGTCCATGGGATTTCCCAGGCAAGAATACTGGAGTGGGTTGCTGTTTCCTACTCCAGGGGATCTTTCCAACCCAGGGATCAAACCCACAACTCTTGTATCTCCTGCACTGGCAGGTGGATTCTTTACCACTAGCAACACCTGGGAAGTTGAACACACTCTATTCTCCCATATTCAGGTTTCCTATGTAAACTGAGTTGCCCATTTGTGGCTAAATTTTCTAACTTGTAAAATATGTATACCATGCCTGACTGAAGGAGTTTTGCAGGGGTTGATTGTAATAGCATAAGTTAAAACACTTAGTAAACTATAAAGTACCAACACAGATAGTAATTATTTTTCTAAGTGCAAACATGGGAAACATCAGGACTTCAGATACCTAGTATGTGTACTATCAGCAAGACCATAAGCAGTTACTTTCTTTGAGCAATTAAAATGTGCCAAGGATTTTGCTAAATACTTTGCATACATTATCTAATTTAATTTTTACAATAGCTCAGTGAGGTAGGTATTCATACTATATCATTTTACAAACAAGAATACTGACATTCTAAATGGTTAAGTAGGTAAATAACTAGAGTTGGATGTGTTTAAGGCTTGTCTGAATCCAAAGATCATGCCACCTACCCTTATCTCCAAGCAAATGGTTGATACCAAGATATAATGTAAGCAGCTCCTTGCAGGAAACTGTCCTCAGCAGGAAAACCTGTTTCTGTTTCTCTTGTCACTTTATCAAGCTTTATTGTAACTAACTTTAAACCTTAACCTGAAACTCCATGCTCTACTCATTTGTGGCCCCAGAACAACTTTCAAGTCTTTTGATCACACAGTACCTTGCAAACCTATTTGTTCTTTCCATAGATCAAAGAAGTAAAGAATAAGTAATTAAAAGATGACCAGATCTCTTCCCTAGCTTCCCCTTCAGTAATCTTGAGACCAACCTGTGCAAACAAACTTTGTGAACAAGATAGCATCTGAAGAAAGATCATAAGATGTCAAGAACTCAATGAATCTGCATGCAGTGGAGGATGGTGACCACCCAGATCGCCTATCTCAATGATTAACGGAGATTACTTCCTTTTTTCCCTCTTAGAAGTTTTCATTGTGAAGCAGAGTCTTCAGAGTTTGTTTACCCGAGGGGTGGGGGGGAGACGGGTCCATTTTCTCCCCAGATTGCTCCTGTTCTGATTAAAAGCAACTTTCTTTCTACCAACAGCTGCCTCTCTGGCATTGATTTTCAACAGCAAGCAACCAGACCTCAGTTTGGTATCAGTAAGGCACTGTCCCTCTTCCTCATACTACCAGTGGTGTTAAGAAAACTACAGGGCAACCACAATTGAAATTTTTACTCTAGCCCTTGTGTGATATATCAAAATAAGCAAATTATTTAATTTTTTTCTATTTTCTTATAAAAAATGGTGAGTAACTTTTGAAATTCTTTACTACTGATGTTTCAAGTATCTAAATACTTGCTCTTTCTTATCCAGTGGTGCATATCAGTATTGCCTGAATTATATTTTAAAAACACTCATACTTGGGAATCACCATCAAAAGCTCTGACTTGGTATTCTTGATTGAGAACTACTGTCCTTTCAGTACCATATACACTAAGCAAATTAAGCCCCAGAAGCAGCAATGTTGAAATGGTTTCTGAAAGTAAGCCAATAAGTGAATAGAATAAAATAAGTATGATCTCCTATAACTGAAGGATGTTACATCAAAATTTTAGGCTTTTTGAGGGGGAATATGTGACTATCTTTTTTTATTTGGAGAAGATAGAGCATAAGATGAGTTAATGGCAGTGTAGAAGAGAGAGAAGATTTTGGCTAGAAGTAAATAAAAGATATGGGGCTTCTCTGGCAGTTCAGCAGTAAAGAATCTGCCTGCCAATGCAGGAGACAAGGGTTTGATCCCTGGATTGGGAAGATCCCCTGGAAAAAGAAATGGCAACCCACTCCAGTGTTCTTGCTTGGCGAATCCTATGGACAGAGGAGCCTGGTGGGCTACAGTCCATGGGGTCGCAAAGAGTCAGACACAACTGATCACACACACATCTACATCTACATCTAGTGTGTTCAGGAGACTTCCATAGACTGAGAGGGAAGAGTATAAAAAGACAAGGCTTCAAAAGTTATACACTTGAACCTATAAATCATATTGTGATTTATAACCTTTCTTAGGGTTAATATACATACACAATCATTTTGCTTCAGAGTCGCCCTCAGAACCAAAATTATGGGGTTGCAAAAGAAACCAACACGACTTAGTAACTAAATACAAGACACACAAATGAAAGATAGATATGCAAAGGGTCTCTTTGTAATGGAATGGACAAGCATGCTTATAGGCTAAAAATAAGGTGATAGAGTGAGAGGCTAAAGAAAAGGTTAGGAATAGTTCAAAGACAAGTACAGTGATCAAAAACAAGGAAAAAGGAGAGGTTAAATTTCATCAACTCATTATGGTACTAATCCATAAAAATTCCTTTCAATTTTCAACTATTTGGGTGTAACAATGAATATGGCAGAGCTTTCAATTAATCCAGGGCTGGAGATTTTGAAGGACAGGTGCAAAAGCAGGACAAGGGGCCAAGAGAATTAAAGGTGATAGTAAGAAAATGAAACGGTAAGTCTTGGAGGAATGTATTGGGTGGAAAAGGAAATTAATGAGAGCTTAATAAACTGAGAAAATGAAGTACTAAGGGACTGGCATATTCAATGAGATCATAGAGCCGATGTAGCTGGGAGAAGAGAGAGAATGAGAATTAAAAGAAGTCATTATAAAATAGGTTATTTGAATTTGCTATTCCACAAATGGAAGAGTTATTAGTGATGGCAAGATTCACAATGAGGGAGTGAGTGGTTGAAGTAGCATGAAAAAAAAAATGTAGTTACTTACTGCACATACATAGAATTCACCATGCATGACAGCAGGAATAGGGATATAGAAGAAAACTGTGAGTAGGTACCAATACCTTTTGTGAACATTAAATAATGATTAGAAGTTTTTTTTTAAGTCACAGATAAGGAAAAATAAAAAAGATACACATCTAGATGGCAGAGACATCAAAACAATGGGAACAGAGAAGTTATAATTTAAATAGAATATTGGTAATAAAAAGTATGTAGTTCCCACCTCACTAATTTGGGGTAGGTGTACCAAGCAGGTTTTACAGGTACATTAATTAAGGTTTTTGATTGCAACATAAACTTCAAAAGTAAAAGAACTGAAGCAACTTTGGAGATTTGAGAAGTAGTATATAAGGAGCAGCCTCAACAAGAGATTATTGTTTAGATGAATGAACACTAGCCACTTTTGGCTTTTGTGTTACTTCACTCTGAATATTCAAATCTAGGAAGAAAGGATCCTATTGGCCTAATTTGTGTCATACACATGAGTTTGTTATCTGAGGATGACCCTGTCCTTTTGTGATGCATCTATGTTTGCTTGGGGCTTCCCAGGTGGCTCAGTGTCAAAGAATCTGCCTGGCAATCCAGGAGACACAGTTCAATCCCTGGGTCTGGAAGATCCCCTGGAGGAGGAAATGGCAACCCACTCCAGCATCCTTACCTGGGAAATCCAATGGACAGAGGAACCTGGTGGGCTACAGTCCATGGGATGGCAAAGGATCAGACACAACTTAGCAACTGAACACACACACATGCATTCATGTTTGTTTGAAACTCTATTCCACATACAGTCATGAATTTTGCATTCTTCCAAATATATTTGTTATGATGCAGTCTTGGTCATTTTTTACTCATTTTTTGTTTTTGTTGAATATTTAAATTCTACTTAAATGGATTCTTGTGGCTGTTTTCTTTTTTCTACTTTGCATAAACCCAACTGTGAAACACAGTCTTCTCTTCTTGATTTTTTGTATTTAACCATAGTCATTGTATATGTGTGTGTGTGTCCGTGTGTGTGCATTAGTCACTCAGTCGTGTCCAACTCTTTGGAACCCCATGGAGTATAACCCACCAGGCTCTTCTGTCCATGGGATTACCCAGGCAAGAATACTGGAGTCGGTTGCCATTTCCTTCTCCAGGGGATCTTCCCGACTCAGGGATTGAACCCGGGTCTCCTGCATTGCCACCAGATTCTTTACTGTCTGAGCCACCAGGGATTGTATGTAGTAGTAGTATTATAGAACAGAAGGTTTAAGGGTAACAGGGGACAGGAGAAGGGTAGGTAGGAGACCATTACATATCAGCAACAAGTGAAAGAAAATCTGAAAATGAATAATATGTACTTTTTCTTAAAATTCTCTCTTTCTTTCTCCCTCTTTTCATGCTCATTTCCTCCTTCCATCTAATCACTAGCTCCTTCACCTCTGACTCCATTCAACTTCAATTTTTATGCAGAGGAGTTGAGCTATCTTCCAGGCAATCCAAGCTTGATTAGGGGTACAAGTAAAAACAGTTTAGCTAAAAGCAAAAATGACCAAATCAGGCTGCTTTGCTCAACTAAGGAAGTTGAAGTCTATACATAATTTCTATTCACATTTTTTATATAGTCATATCTTTTTGTTTGCTGTTTAATAGTGTATTCTTTTGCAACTGCTTGAGAGCTCTTTCCCTACTCTGAGATTAAAAGATGGTCTTCCTCTTTTCATCTCTCAATTTAGAGCTTTAATACTTGTGCTTATGTTTGGATATAGTATAAATAGCTTTATTTTTCTTCAAATAGCAAGCCAATTTTTCTAAAACCATTTATGAAACAATGTATTTACTACAAATTTGTAGTACCACATCATATGCGTTATCCTGAACTTCCTTTCTTTGCCTTTGAGTTACAGTAGTTTTTTCTGTACACTTGTAATGAATTATAATCCTCAGAGACCAAGGCCATGGGAAAAAGTTTTGTCTCTTAGATTTGTATCTGAATCCCGAGGTAATTTCAAAAGTTTAGGTTGACTTGCTCCCTTTTGGGGAGGAGCCCTAGAGCTGAATGAGGGAGGTACTTTTGCTGTCAGTGAAATGCTGACATATATTGAGGGCTGATAATCAGGCTACTTGGTGAATGTGTTCTTAATCTCATTCAGTGTTTGGGTTATGTGTGGTGCTTTTCTTAAAGTGTGGCTTGATCAAAAGCTGAAGAGGAGGCCAAGATCTGTTTCTACCTCCACTGCAGGAACTTGGCTTCTAAATAAGTGTTCTTTGGGAGTCAAATTTTGATAACATGTCAGCTAATGGTGAACTATGAAAGATATATGTATAAGAATGTACAGTATATTTGATTTTGGTCATTTATTTTAGCTCTGTTGATTTTTTTTTTTTCTTTACTGACAATTTTTGGGAAACAATAAGGAGGGTATCTCTGATATTTCTGCTTTTCTGTTTTTTTCAGAAGATGAAATTCACATTTAAGATCATATATAAAGAGTTTAGGGCTTCCTGAGTGGCTCAGACAGTAAATAATCTGCCTGCAATGCAGGAGAACTAGGTTCTATCCCTAGGTTAGGAAGATCCCCTGGAAAGGGAATGGCTACCCATTCCAGTATTCTTGCCTGGGAAATCCCATGGTCAGAGGAGCCTGGCAGGCTACAGTCCATGGGGCCACAAAAGAGTTGTATCTGACTGAGGGACTAACACTGTACATAAAGGCTTTAGAATAAAAACACACATTATGATAAAATTTTCCAAATACCCGGTGACCTGCTAATAGTAATAGAACCACTAATGAACAACAACAACAAAAATATGGGTTCTTGAGCCTGAGATTTAGTAGATTTAGTATGTAGCCTCAAAAAAAATCACTAATTTAAAAAAATATGAAAGTTCTCATATGTGCACAGATTTAGGAAACACTGAATTACAATAAACAAACACATCTCTAACATAAAAGATATAAAAATGCTGAATAAAACCAAATATTGCCATCTAACTAATGTTGTTAGGGGAAGCACATTGATTGAAACCGCCCACCCTGGCCAGGCACCGTAGTAACTATTTGCACGAGTCATTTTATAACAGGAGGTTCTGGTAAGGAACACGGAATTAATAAGCCTCCACCAACCGGAAGAGTTCGGGAAAGGTCAAAAGGAGACACCACATGTCTGACAACCTCCCAGAATCCTTCTCTCTGGCAACCATTTTGGCTGAACAAGGTGTGTGCCACTAGGAAGGACTCAGGATGATTGGCTAAAGACAACCTGGAAACTAATCCCATCACCATAAAACCCTAGACTGCGACCCATGTGGCAGAGCAGTTCTCCTGGGTTCTCTTACGCTCCTGCTCTCCACCCAGGTGCCCTTTCCCAATAAAATCTTGCTGTGTCAGCACATGTGTCTCCTCAGACAATTCATTTCCAAGTGTTAGACAAGAGCCCAGTTTTGGGCCCTGGAAGGGGTCCCCCTTCCTGCAACAGTGTTAGTTTTTGCTATGTTTAGTTATACTTACTCATGCCTAATACACATATTAAGAAAACCTAGACTTCGGATGGAGAAGGCAATAGCACCCCACTGCAGTACTCTTGCCTGGAAAATCCCATGGACAGAGGACCCTGGTAGGCTGCAGTCCATGGGGTCACTAAGAGCTGGACACGACTGAAGTGACTTAGCAGCAGCAGACTTTAGAAGCTGGAAAAATTACTGTGTGATGGCAACAGATATCTTTAATTTTTATTTACTAAATTTGAAATTTACCTTATCATTTAACTAATACATATGCATTTTTTTGTATGGTCTTCATCAAATGATTCTGAGAATATTTCATGAAGTGTTGACTCAGTTTCATGGAGAGTGTAAAATTGAATGACAAGTTTTTTCAGTGGTAATTAATACTAAATTTCCTAGTTAATCTAAAGCTCCATGTGGAAGATGCAAAAATAGCTTGCTTCATTTAATATGCATAACAGATGCCATTATATTTCTACACATTGAATAGTGTTTTCATATTGTTAAGAATTGAGTGTGGTATTTCAGTCTGAATTGTTGAAGATTTTTTTTTCAAGTCAATAATACAAGCCTACAAAATTAAAATGCACTACTTGTGTCAAACATAACAAAATCATTGTTTGTTTATTTTTTTAAGGTGCTAATAAAAAAGATGAATGATACTGCTGGATAATGAAACAATCTGCCAGGAGGCAAGCCCGAGAATATAGAGTGGCACAGTAGCAAAGAGAGCTCAGGAAAAAAAATTACTTTCCTCCCTGAATACATTCAACAAAATTCTTTTTACCACCCAGATGACATTTGGGGTTTAAAAGAGTTGGCTTTCTTTTTATGTATTGCTCAAATGTCTTGGAGATTATTTACCTCCAGACTGGAGTCATTTGCATTTGAAGAGACTTTTGTCAAACAATCAATAAAGGTATTTGACCTCCATAAAATCTCTATTTCCTAAACAAAGACACCCACACTTAAACATATTACACACAGTAACACCTCATTAATGCATACCCTAGTAACTCAAATCAATGACAGTTTAAACCAGTTACCTTCTGAAGATAAAGAAGGGTGCTACCAAACAAACTGGTAGTTTATTAAATTTAATGGAGGAAAGAAGGGTAGCCAAAATTTGACTTTAACTGGGAAACCACTTCGAGCACCTTCAGTGGCACAGAATTACAAATATTTTTATATCAAAAGAATCATTCTTTCCATTTATTAAATAGAGTCCCAAAGGAACCCTAGTAAGCTATACTTGATGAACTTAGTTATCTATGTTTGGTGAATCTGAATGCTTAGGAAATCAAATGATAATGATTTAAAAATATATAATGATGGTAATAACCATGTATTCTTAGATGCCAGGATATAACTTGTTGGCAAAAAGAATTTTCCTCTACCCTCAAAAGGTGCTTTCAGCTATTCTAATAATTGAATCAACATAAGATAGATTATCAGGAGAAAAGCAAATTTAATTTCTTACATATGGAAAGCCCACATAGCTGAGGAGTTCAAAGACAGAAAAGTAAAGAGAGGTTTATATGCCCCCCTGAGCTGAGGAGTAGGAAAGGGACCCTGGGGCTTCAAAGGAAAGGAGGGCAATTCACAGGAGAGCAGAAAGAAGAGCATATGTTTGGTAATTAGATGTTTGCCCTGCCATACAAATGAGTCTCTCAGAAAAATATTATCTCTGATAATAACTCTCATTCTGGAAAGAACCCCTATTTAAATTATTCTAGGTAGTAAAAAGAGGAGCAAAAATGTCTCTCGAGACTGCAGAATCTCAAATGCCTTTAGCTCAAAATAATTCATGAGCCAAAGTGACACATCTTAGGGAGGTCTGCCCTGAGGTTCTTCAAGCTTTTTACACAGACTGGTGCATGTTATACTAAGTCCTTATATTGTACATATTATTATTTTATAGATAAAAAAATAAATCTCAAAGATTAATAGGACACACAACTTTCAGTGGCAATTAAGCTGGCTTGAAAGACTCTGATCTTGGGACTTCGCTGGTAGTCCAGTGGTTAAGAATCTACCTTGCAGTGCGGAGGAGACAGGTTCCATCCCCAGTTGGGGAACTGAGATTCCACATGCAACAGACCCTGTGTGCCACAACTAGAGAGTCAATGCACTACAATGAAAGATCCTGAGTGCAACTCCAAGATCTGATACAAATAATAAATAAATAAATATTTATTAAAAAGAAGACTTTGATCTAAAACAATAGTATTCAAAGTTTGGTCCCTGATCTAGTATCATTAGCTATTGATCCAAATATTGGATCCCATGCTAAATCAGTTGAATCAGAAACTCTAAGGGTAGAGACCAACCAACTGTTTTTAAAAAGTCCTCCAAGGGACTTTTCTGGTGGTCCAGTAATTAAGACTCTGTGTCTCCAGTGCAGGAAGCATGGATTTAATCCCTGGTTGGGGAAGTAAGATCCCATATGCCATACAGTGTGACCAAAAAATAAACATAAAAAATAAATCCTCCAGGTGATTCTGACACATGGCAAAGTTTGAGAACAACTGACGTAAATAGTAAATGTTATAGATAATAATATCTATCTATATATATAGATATGCTTTCACTATATAACATTACTGTACTATATTAATGATTTGATTTATAAAATAAAATTTATATTTTACAGCAAGACAAGAAAAGTTTAAATATAAAAATTTTCTCTGCCCTTTGTCGTCTTCTCTCACCCTAACTCTGCATTTTGTGTCTCCATGACACATCTACCAAATATCCCATATCAGTAGAAATACCTACTCAACCACAAAGAGGTACATTCTCTTAGCATCAATGAGACAACTCCTTAAAAGACAATGATATTGGTCATGATGTATGATCTTTTAAATATGTTGTTGGATTCCATTTGCTACAATTTTGTTAAGGGTATTTGCATCTATGTTCATCAGTGATATTGGGCTGTAGTTTTCTTTTTTGGTGGCATCTTTGTCTGGTTTGGGGATTAGGGTGATGGTGGCCTCATAGAATGAATTTGGAAGTTTACCATCCTTTGCAAATTTCTGGAAGAGTTTGAGTTGGATAGGTGTTAGCTCTTCTTTAAATTTTTGGTAGAATTCAGCTGTGAAGCCATCTGGTCCTGGGCTTTGGTTTGTTGAAAGATTTCTGATTACAGTTTCAATTTCCGTGCTTGTGATGGGTCTCTTAAGATTTTCTATTTCTTGGTGGTTCAGTTTTGGAAGGTTATACTTTTCTAAGAATTTGTCCATTTCTTCCAAGTTGTCCATTTTATTGGCATATAGTTTCTGATAGTAGTTTCTTATGATCCTTTGTATTTCTGTGTTCTGTTGTGATTTCTACATTTTCATTTCTAATTTTGTTGATTTGATTCTACTCCCTTTGTTTCTTGATGAGTCCAGCTAATGGTTTGTCTATTTTATTTATCTTCTCAAAGAACCAGCTTTTAAGCTTTGTTGATTTTGCTATTGTCTCCTTTGTTTCTTTTTCATGTATTTCTGCCCTAATTTTTATGATTTCTTTCCTTCTACTAACTCTGGGGTTATTCATTTCTTCTTTGTCTAGTTGTTTCAGATGTAGAGTTAGGTTATTTATTTGATTTTTCTCTTGTTTCTTGAGGTAAGCTTGTACTGCTATGAATCTTCCACTTAGCACTGATTTTACTGAATCCCATAGGTTTTGGGTCATCGTGTTTTCACTGTCATTTGCAAATCAATCAATATGATACATCACAAAAACAAATTGAAAGATAAAAATCATATGATTATCTCAATAGATGCAAAGAAAGCCTTTGATAAAACTCAACATCCGTTTATGATAAAAGCCCTCCAGAAAAAAGGCATAGAAGGAACATACCTCAACATAATAAAAGCCATATATGATAAACACACAGCAAACATTATCTTCAATGGTGAAAAACTGAAAGCATTTCCCCTAAAGTCATGAAAAAGACAAGGGTACCCACTCTCACCACTACTATTTAACATAGTTTTGGAAGCTTTAGCTGCAGCAATCAGAGAAGAAAAAGACATAAAAGGAATCCAGATTGGAAAAGAAGAAGTAAAACTCTGTTTGCAGATGACATGATCCTCTACATAGAAAACCCTTAAGACACCACCAGATAATTACTAGAGCTAATCAATGAATATAGTAAATTTGCAGGATAGAAAATTAACATGCAGAAATCCCTTGCATTCCTATACACTAATAATGAGAAAACAGAAAGAGAAATTAAGGAAACAATTCCATTCACCATTGCAATGAAAAGAATAAAATAGGAATAAATCTACATAAAGAAACCAAAGACCCATATATAGAAAACTATAAAACACTTATTAAAGAAATCAAAGATGACACAAGTAGATGGAGATATATATATACCATGTTCATGGATGAGAAGAATCATCCAAGTAAAAATGAGTATACAACCCAAAGCAATCTATAGATTCAGTGCAATCCCTATCAAGCTACCAACGGTATTTTTCAGAGAACTAGAACAAATAATTTCACAATTTTTATGGCAATACAAAAAACCTCGAATAGCCAAAGCAATCTTGAGAAAGAAGAATGGAACTGGAGGAATCACCCTGCCTGATTTCAGACTATACTAAAAAGCCACAGTCATCAAGACAGTAAGGTACTGGCACAAAGAGAGAAACATAGATGAGTGGAACAAAATAGAAAGCCCAGAGACAAATCCATGAACCTATGGAAACCTTATCTTTGATAAAGGAGGCAAGTGTATACAATAGAGAAAAGACAATCTCTTTAACAAGTGGTGCTGGGAAAACTGGTCAACCACGTGTAAAAGAATGAAACTAGAACACTTTCTAACACCATATACAAAAATAAACTCAAAATGGATTAAAGATCTAAATATAAGACCAGAAACCATAAAACTCCTAGAGGAGAACATAGGCAAAACACTCTCTGACATAAATCACAGTAGGATCATCTATGACCCACCTCCCCCAGAGTAATGGAAATAAAAGCAAAAATAAACAAATGGGACCTAATTAAACTTAAAAGCTTTTGCACAATGAAGGAAACTATAAGTACAGTGAAAAGAAAGGGAGCCTTCAGAAAGGAAGAAAATAACAGCAAACGAGGCAACTGACAAAGACTTAATCTAAAAAATATACAAGCAGCTCATGCAGCTCAATTCTAGAAAAATAAATGACCCATCAAAAAACGGGCCAAAGAACTAAACAGACATTTCTTCAAAGAAGACATACAGATGGCTAACAAAGACATGAAAAGATGCTCAATATCGCTCATTATCAGTTCAGTTGAGTACAGTTCAGTTGCTCAGTCATGTCTGACTCTGCAACCCCATGAATTGCAGCATGCCATGCCTCCCTGTCCATCACCAACTCCCGGAGTTCATTCAAACTCACGTCCATTAAGTCAGTGATGCCATCCAGCCATCTCATCCTCTGTCATCCCCTTCTGCCCCTGTTTCCAATCCCTCCCAGCATCAGAGTCTTTTCCAATGAGTCAACTCTTCACATGAGGTGGCCAGAATACTGGAGTTTCAGCTTTAGCATTAGTCCTTCCAATGAACACCCAGGACTGGTCTCCCTTAGGATGGACTGGTTGGATCTCCTTGCAGTCCAAGGGACTCTCAAGAGTCTTCTCCAACACCACACTTCAAAAGCATCAATTCTTCGGTGCTCTGCTTTCTTCACAGTCCAACTCTCACATACATACATAACTACTGGAAAACCCATAGCCTTGACTAGATGGACCCTTGTTGGCAAAGTAATGTCTCTGCCTTGACTATGCTATCTAGCTTGGTCATAACTTTCCTTCCAAGGAGTAAGCGTCTTTTAATTTCATGGCTGCAATCACCATCTGCAGTGATTTTGGAGCCCCTAAAAATAAAGTCTGACACTGTTTCCACTGTTTCCCCATCTATTTCCCATGAAGTGATGGGACCAGATGCCATGATCTTAGTTTTCTGTATGTTGAGTTTTAAGCCAATTTTTTCACTCTCCTCTTTCACTTTCATCAGGAGGCTTTTTAGTTCCTCTTCACTTTCTGCCATAAGGGTGGTGTCATCTGCATATCTGAGGTTATTGATATTTCTCCCGGCAATCTTGATTCCAGCTTGTGCTTCTTCCAGCCCAACGTTTCTCATGATGTACTCTCCATAGAAGTTAAATAAGTAGGGTGACAATATACAGTCTTGATGTATTCCTTTTCCTATTTGGAGCCATTCTGTTGTTCCATGTCCAGTTCTAACTGTTGCTTCCTGACCTGAATATAGATTTCTCAAGAGGCAGGTCAGGTGGTCTGGTATTCCCATCTCTTTCAGAATTTTCCAGTTTATTGTGATCCACACAATCCAAGGCTTTGGCATAGTCAATAAAGCAGAAATAGATGCTTTTCTGGAAGTCTCTTGCTTTTTCCATGATCCAGTGGATGTTGGCAATTTGGTCTCTGTTTCCTCTGCCTTTTCTAAAACCAGCTTGAACATCTGGAAGTTCACTCTTCACGTATTCCTGAAGCCTGGCTTGGAGAATTTTGAGCATTACTTTACTAGTGTGTGAGATGAGTGCAATTGTGTGGTAGTTTGAGCATTCTTTGGCATTGCCTTTCTTTGGGACTAGAATAAAAACTGACCTTTTCCAGTCCTGTGGCTCCTGCTGAGTTTTCCAAATTTGCTGGCATATTGAGTGCAGCATTTTCACAGCATCATCTTTCAGGATTTGAAATAGCTCAACTGGAATTCCATCACCTCCACTAGCTTTGTTTGTAGTGATGCTTTCTAAGGCCCACTTGATGTCACATTCCAGGATATCTGGCTCTAGGTGAGTGTGAGTGATCACACCATCATGATTATCTTGGTCGTGAAGATCTTTTTTGTACAGTTTTTCTGTGTATTTTTTGCCCCCTCTTCTTAATATCTTCTACTTCTGTTAGGTCCATACGATTTCTGTCCTTTATTGAGCCCATCTTTGCATGAAATATTCCCTTGGTATCTCTATTTTTCTTGAAGAGATCTCTAGCCTTTCCCATTCTGTTCTTTTTCTTATTTCTTTGCATTGATTGCTGAGGAAGTCTTTCTTATCTCTCCTTACTATTGTTTGGCACTCTGCATTCAGATGCTTATATCTTTCCTTTTTCACTTCGGTGACCTGACTCATTATCAGAGAAATACAAATCAAAACCACAATTAGGTACCATCTCACGCTGATCAGGGTGGCTACATTCAAAATGTCTATAAGCAAATGCTGGAGATGGTGTGGAGAAAAGGGAAACCTCTTACAATATTGTTGGGAATGCAAACTACTATAGCCACTATGGAGAACAGTGTGGAGATTCCTTAAAGCCTGGAAATAGACCTGCCATATAACCCAGCAATCTCAGTACTGGGCATACACACCAAGGAAACCAGAATTGAAAAAGACATGTGTACCCTGATGTTCATCACAGCACTGTTTACAGTAGCCAGGACATGGATGCATCCTGGATGTCCATCGGCAGACAAATGGGTAAGAAAGTGTGGTACATATACACAATGGAATATTATTAAGCCATTAAAAAAAATACCTTTGAATCAGTTCTAATGAGGTGGATTAAACTGGAGCCTATTATACAGAAGGAAGTAATTCAGAAAGAAAAACACCAATATAGGATATTAATGCATGTATATATTGAATTTAGAAAGATGGTAATGATGACCCTATATGTGAGACAGCAGAAGAGACACAGATGTAAAGAACAGACTCTTGGACTCTGTGGAACGTGAGGGTGAGATGATTTGAGAGAATAGCATTGAAACATGTATATTATCATATGCGAAACAGATCGCTAATCCAGGTTCGATGCATGAGACAGGGTGCTCAGGGCTGGCGTAATGAGATGACCCTGAGGAATGGGATGGGGAGGGAGGTGGGAGGGGGGTTCAGATTGGGGAACACATGTACACCCATGGCTTATTCATGTCAGTGTATGGCAAAAATGACCACAATGTTGTAAAGTAATTAGCATCCAATTAAAATAAATTAATTAAATTAAAAAAAGACAATGATATTGGGAGCCTCAACCTATAGCAGGTTGATGATGGATATTGGTTCTTGGCCAGAGGTTGAGGTCAGGCCATGGCAATGAGAACGCTGAATTCCAGCCTTTAGATCACCAGGGACCAGTGGCCAATTACAAGGTCCCAGCCAGTCAGCTTTGTGGAAATAAATTTCCACAAAAAGATGAAAAGTAGTGAAACAATTTAAGTGTTTATTAGGAGGAAAAAGAGTATATGTGAACAGACACACAGGCAGACTCAGAGAGGGAGTCAAGCCCTCATGGTCATTTTAATCACTTATATGGGGCATTTCTTTTTGGTTTCCTCTGGCCAATCATATTGCTTTGCCTGGCTCTGAGTCTGTATTTGGTTTATCTCAGGGTTCTCCCATGTCTACCATGCGCGTCTCTTAGCCAAGATGGATTCTAGTGAAGAGGCCTATGAGTAGATTGATATCACTCCCCCTCCCCCCCTTTTTTTAACCTCAAGGAGCCTTTCTGCACATGTGTAGTTGAGAAGGTCTCCTTGATCTTAAGAAAGAGAACTATGTTGTCTCTTATTTGGGAAGGGCTCAGACACTCTTCCTGTTCATCTTGAGTATCTGTCCACAGGGGACACACTCTAGCTGTTTAGCCTGGACTCCATCTATTTCCTGCCTCAATATTATTCCTTCTTGATCTTTTGAGGGACCACAAAGATACTTAGATCTGGATTGTGTCAACTGTCCTCTCTCAAAAACTTACATAACTGTTCCTTGATTTCTAAGGAGTGGAATAGCTTTCTGAGATCCTGCTCTTGGTCTATAATCCTCAAAATTGGCTCAAATAAAACTTTTCATTTCTTTCTTAGATCAAATTATTAATTTTTCATCTATAAAATAATACCTAGGTTACTAGCTCACTAGGGTAAGAGTTTCATCTCTGGGAGATTAGTTTCCTCCATCAAAGAAAATTATACCTAAAATTTGTGTAAAAAGCAATGCACTGAGAATCAAAAAGATTTATTTCTGATCTTATAAATATGAACTAAAATCTGTGGGCCTCAGTTTCTTCATCTATAGAGTGAAGTAGTTGGATTTAGATGATCTCTAAACTCACTTTTAGCCCTAGTATGATTTTAGTTGCCTTGAAAATGTCAGTTGTTAATAACATGAATGTTGGTTGATATGTGCCCTTGCTCTGCAACTAAAAATCATCGGGGGGACATCATTCACATTATAGTATATATGGGTAGGAGTTGTGCCCCAGTTTTGCATCCCCTCCCTTGCCTGACTAGCAACAGCTTGAATCTGCCTTTTGGACCTCAGGGAAGGACAGGGAGGATGAATGAACCCTACAAACAAGAAACAGGGGACACAGAAAGAATTTGTACCTAGGAGGACCCCACAAGGTCCTGCTTCATTTCAGCATGTACAATCAGCAAAGTGGTTTGCAATTTACTCATCCTTATTAATTTAAAGTGAAAGAAAGAAAAAGAAAAGAATCCTTTACTTTAAATGCTCTACTGTCAAAGAACATCTGGGGCATTATTTTCAGAGACAATGAACACTATAAAGAAAACATGGAATTTGAACTGAAACAAATGACTCCAGACCTGGTTCTTCCATGATTTGGCTTTGAGAGCTCCAGGAAATTATTAGACTCTCTGAAACATTAAGTTTATACGAAAAATTATAGAGATGACAAAATTTATAGAAGAGTTAGAACAATGAAATAATATTTATATGAAAGCACTTTTCATATTTGACTACTAACTGTATATATTAAAATCTTATAACCTTGAAAGTTTGAAAACTATTCCTCTTAAAATATCTCATAGTTCATAATTTCAGCAATTCAGATAGGTCTTTTCCCACTACAAAAGAATGAAAATTTATTATACATGAAAGTAATTATTTGCTTGCTTTTTACTATGTTTAAAAGTTAAGCACATCAGGTAAAAACTTTGCATGTTTTATAGAGTATGATCTTGGTTTGCAATAACCTTCAAATATTATGACTTGACCATGAAGGAAGCAGCATATGCTGACCCAGAATATGACTCTTTGTTATAAGAGTTATCATGACAAAGGTTATCAGAAGAGTTATGTTTTTGAAAAAACAACAATAATAGGAGACTGAAAACCAAATAGAAGTTACCCTTTTGTAAGGAACATTTACATTTATTACAAAACTCTCCATTTGTAATGTCTCCCTCTCTGTACTAGAAAGAGAAGGATGACTCTAAATCTCTAGAACCTTATCAATGGAGAAGACAAAGACTTAAATCTACATAACAACATTACCACTGTTTGCTTTGACTGGTAACCACATATAACAGGCCTCATTCCCTATCCCCAGCACCTTTCTTTTGCCTTTGGTTGGAAATAGTATTCAAGGTGATGGCTTGGGCCATTTCAGGGAGTTCCTTGATTTTCCTGGGTATCTCCCATGTATACAGGAGGTGTGTGTGTGCATGCTTAGTCACTCAGTCATGTCCAACTCTTTGAGATCCCATGAACCATAGCCCGCCAGGTTCCTCTGTCTATGGGATTTCCCAGGCAAGAATACTGGAGTGGGTAGCCATTTCCTTCTCCAGGGGATCTTTCTGAGCCAGGGATCAAACCCCAGTCTCCTACATTGAGGGGCAGATTCTTAAGTGCTTGAGTCACCAGGGAAGTTCTGAATACAAGAGGTATCCATGTTATTAAAATTCTGTTTGATTTTCTCCTGTTAGTCTGTCTTTTATTATAGAAGAAAGGAGTCTCAGCCAAAAACCAAGAAGGGTAGAGGAAAATTTATTTTCCTTCCCTCCAAGTATGACTGCATACTGAATTTTTGCATTTTTAAATTTGTCAACTTTCACAATGAATTTTTTCTCCACCGTTATATTTTACAGTCCAAAAAACTATGGGACTCAAAGGCTGACACTCTGGCTTTCAGATCTTTGGACATACTCCTCCTCCTGGCTGGAATATTCTATCCTTCTCTTTCTATTCTCCTATAACTATGCCTCGGAGAAGGCAATGGCACCCCACTCCAGTACTCTTGCCTGGAAAATCCCATGGACGGAGAAGCCTGGTAGGCTGCAGTCCATGAGGTCACTAAGAGTTGGACACGACTGAGCGACTTCACTTTGACTTTTCACTTTCATGCATTGGAGAAGGAAATGGCAACCCACTCCAGTAGTCTTGCCTGGAGAATCCCAGGGACGGTGGAGCTTGGTGGGCTGCCGTCTATGGGGTCGCACAGAGTTGGACATGACTGAAGCGACTTAGCAGCAGCAGCAGCATAACTATGCCTATCTGATTCCTAGTCCACCTTTAGGGCTCAGTTTTGCTTTTTTTTCTGGAGAAGGAAATGGCAATCCACTTCAGTATTCTTGCCTAGACAATTCCAAGGACAGAGGAGCCTGGCAGGCCACAGACCATGGGGTCACAAAGAGTTGGACACAACTGAGTGACTAACTCCCACACACTATTTACTGGAAAATTGGAATATAATTGTTTTACAGTGTGGTGTTAGTTTCTGCTATGCTGTGCTGTGCTTAGTTACTCAGTCATGGACTGTAGCCTGCCAGGATTGTCTGTCCATGGGGATTCTCCAGGCAAGAATACTGGAGTGGGTTGCCATGCCAAGATCCAGGGGATCTTCCCAACTCAGAGATCAAACTCAAGTCTCCCACGTTGCAGGCAGATTCTTTACAATCTGAGCCACCATGGAAGCCCAAGAATATTGGAGTGGGTAGCCTATCCCTTCTCCAGGGGATCTTCCTGACCTAGGAATTGAACTGGGGTCTCCTGCATTGCAAGTGGATTCTTTATCAGCTGAGCTACCAGGGAAGCCCCTAGTTGCTGCTATACAATGAAGTAAATCAGCTATATGTATACATATATCCCTTCCTTCTCGGATGTCCCTCCCCTCTATTCCACCCATCTAGGTCATCACAGAGCATCGAGCTGAACTCCCTGTGCTATATAGGAGCTTCCCATAAGCTGTCTATTTTACACATGGTAGTGTATATATGGACTTGCCTAGTAGCTCAGCTGGTAAAGAATCCACCTACAATGCAGGAGATCCCAGTTTGATCCCTGAGTCAGGAAAATCACCTGGAGAAGGAAATGGCAACCCACTCCAGTATTCTTGCCTGGAGAATTCCATGGACAGAGGAGCCTGGCTGGCTACAGTCCATGGGGTCACAAAGAATAGGACATGACTGATTAACTGACAATAATTTCAATTTCTGGTGGATCAGTCAGTAAAGAATCCACCTGTAATGCAGGAAACCTGGGTTTGATCCCTGGGTTGGGAAAACTGTGTTTGATCCCCTGGAGGAGGGCATGGCAACCCACTCCAATGTTCTTGCCTGGAGAATCCCCATGGACAGAGAAGCCTGGTGGGCTACAATCCATGGGGTTGTGAAGAGTTGGACATGGCTAATGAGTAAGCACTGGAGAAGGCAATGGCACCCCACTCCAGTACTCTTGCATGGAAAATCCCATGGACGGAGGGGCCTGGTAGGCTGCAGTCCATGGGGTCGCTAGGAGTCAGACACGACTGAGCGACTTCACTTATTTTTTCACTTTCATGCATTGGAGAAGGAAATGGCAGCCCACTCCAGTGTTCTTGCCTGGAGAATCCCAGGGACGGGGAAGCCTGGTGGGCTGCCGTCTATGGGGTCGCACAGAGTCGGACACGACTGAAGCGACTTAGCAGCAGTAGTAGCAGCAGCAAGTAAGCACAGCATAGCACAGTGTATTTATGCCAAGTCCAATCTCCCAATTTATCTCACTCTCCCCTTTCTCCGCCCCCCACACCCCACGTTCACATGTCCGTTCTCTATGTCTGTGTCTCTATTCCTGCCCTGCAAATAGGTTCATCTGTACTATTGTTGGTGTATAAATTGATATAGCCACTGTAGAAAACTAAAAATGGAATCACCATATGACCCAGAAATCCCACTACTGTGCATATACTCTGAGAAAACCACAATTCAAAAAGACATGTATACCCCAATATTAATTGCAGCACTATTCACAATAGTCGGGACATGGAAACAACCTAAATGTCCATCGACAGATGAATGGATAGAGAAGATGTGGTGTATATATATATATATATAAAATAGGGCTCAGTTCAGTCATGATTATCTCTTGGATGACCTCCTAGTCTGCCCAGGGAAATCCTTCCTTACATTTTTACCAGATGCTGTGCTAGGCTCATTACATAAATGAGCTAGATGGACCAATTAAGGTATTTTGGGAGTAGCTTTCATTACTTTTATTAGTCATTTGAAAAGGGCTGTATTATTCATCAATAAGATGACTGTGTTATGCCTTTAACCTGCCATATAATCTGGCCTTTTTGACTACAGTTTACTGGAAGGACACCTCATGCTGCTGCTACTGCTGCTGCTAAGTCGCTTCAGTCGTGTCCGACTCTGTGCGACCCTGTAGACGGCAGCCCACCAGGCTACCCTGTCCCTGGGATTCTCCAGGCAAGAACACTGGAGTGGGCTGCCATTTCAGTTTACTGGAAGGACACCTCATGATATATAGTAAAGCCATAGTTGTCAAGAGGTTTGAAGATAGGTTACTGGAAGCTCTTTCCAAATCTTATGGAAATTAATAAAATCAAGTTGACTGTGATACAAAAAAATAAATAAATAAAGATTTTATTTTCTGGTGGCAGGTGCCAAAGCAAGTTGACACCAAGGTGAAAGTGAAAGTGAAGTCTCTCAGTCGCCTCCAACTCTTTGGGACCCCATGGACTGTAGCCTACCAGGCTCCTCCCTCCATGGGATTCTCCAGGCAAGAGTACTGGAGGGGGTTGCCATTTCCTTCTCCAGGAGATCTTCCCGACCCTGGGATTGAACCCAGATCTCCCACATTCCAGGCAGATGCTTTAACCTCTGAGCCACCAGGGAAGCCCAAAGAAGGTACTATGCAAATAACAGGAAGTGTCAGAAGCTATGAGTGAAGAAAGGCTTGAAGACTGGACAATACCAGGATAATGGTAGGAGTGGTCAATGTAGGGGGGAAAGAGAAGCTAATCAGCTATTATGGTAGAAGAGTCATCAATTTTTGCTTAGAAGATGTTGACCTAAAACCAATAGACTGCTGGTTATTCCTCTAGTAAAGATGAGTTTATGGAGGTTAGCAGAGAATTGCAATTTGAGATCTGAAACCATGGCAAGCCACATGTAATTCCCCCACATGGTGAGGGAAGAGAAATGCTTTTATCTAGGGAAAAGGAAGTTGAGAAGGTAATAGTAAACAAAGAGTCCCATGGCTTTTCTTTGGCTGAGTCCTTGGTATGAAGGAGTCTCTTTTCTCCCAGTTGGGTGTGAGAGCTCCCCATTCTGGTCTCCCAGCTCTAATTGACATTTCTGTTTATTACTTTTATATATATATATATGTGTGTGTGTGTGTGTGTGTGTATTTCTTCCTGTTGATTAACATCTTTCTCTGAAAACATTACTGATCAAGGGTCAGATTTTCTGGTTTCAGCTGGTTTTTGTCCCTCAGTGCCAGGCCAGATCTTTCCTGAGTGTAATGAATTGTGTCAGAGGAAAAATGCACAGACTGGGAATTTATTGAGGTCACATTCTAGTAACAAGGAGGGGTAGAAGGGAAAACTTTCAGGCACTTTTTATCTAAAGTTCATGTGTTATTAAGATCATAGGAGATCATCTGAAGTGTTATGTCATCATCAAAGGTTTGGCAACAAACTTCCAACAGACCTGGTCCAGATATTTGGGAAAGTTGTTTCATTAGACGTCATCTGCTTCAGTTTCAGAAAATCTTTACTTTCAGGTCACTGGATGATGTGCAGGTCCACTCAGGGTTCAGTGTATTTTTCACATGGGTCATTGAATCCAGGAGTCTATTCCTTGGAATTCATTGGCACAAGGGTCACTTAGACATATCTGATAGGATCCTTTTGATGAGGTTGAAGAGAGTTCTTCTGGAGGTATCTTTTTCAATGGAAGAAATTTCCAGTTTGTGAGATTTAATGCTCAAAGTCTTCATATTCTAAGGGTACACTGTGAAGAGCTCACTCTCCCAAAACATAGTTATTTTCAAGATAAACAATTAGGTCTTTGCAATATCAAAGTATCTCTCCTTTTAAAAGAAACAGAACAAAGTACATTGGGCAACCTGTGACTATCTTAAAAGGTGACAGTTTATGAGTTCCAAATGGGATGAATCTGATATTTAGAAGGACCAGTGGAAATACTTTTGGCCAAGTTCCCTTTTGCAGAGTCCCTACAAATTTTGCCATTTGAGTCTTAATTTTGAGTAAGCCAGAGGACTGAGGGTGGTAAATGCTGCAAAAGTGTTGTAAAAGTGATCAACCAACACAGACTTGTCAAAGTACCTGACAAGTAAAATGGGCTTCTCAATATTAAAAAAAAAAAGAGCCCCTCAGATATTATGAAGTTTGAAAGGAATTCCCAAGGTAGTGATGATCTCCAAAAAGGCTTCCGCCACAGAAAGGGTAGTAGCATGTCTGCAAGGAAGACTTCAGTCCAGTGTGAAAACACAGATCATGACAAAAACATATTTATATCCATAGGATGGAGGGAGTTGCATGAAATGCATTTGCCAGGCTTTGAATGGCCCATTAGATGGTTTAAAATGTCCAGGAGCAGTACGAACTGGCTTCTCTGGGTTGTACTTCAGAGAAGTGGGACAAGTGAGGCAGTCACTTTTTGTGTCCTTGTTAATGTTTCCCACCAATAATAATTCATGAAGACTATCTTAAGTAGATCAATGGTTTAATGCATGTACAGTGGTAAGGAGTGGGACTTTTAGAGTCTCTAGGAGGACTGGGTTGTTATTTGGTCTAAACCAGTGTTTCCTCTTCTATTTTTTATGAAACCAACAATTACTGAATTTCCAATCTTGTTTCACCTTTTTATGAGGTCATTTGTTGGGCTTCTCTAGCCAAGTTGTCTAAATTAGCATTTCAGGAAATATCCCTTTGGACCATGACAGAAGTTTGGCTGCGGCTAGTTCCTTTAAGAGTAGCATTCCTTGCAGAAATGCCAGCAAGGTTATTTCTCTTAGCTTCCAGAAAGCCAAGTTTAAAATGTCTCAGAACCTTAATAATAGCTGAAGTTGTAGGTAAAAGTATTGCTTCCAATAATTCCTAAATGTAGAGGTCATTTTAAATTTTATTTCTGCTGGAAGCAAGGAGGCCATGCTGTTTTCATAACATTCTGAAGTCAGGAGCTACTCTGAAAGTGTATCTCCTATCAGTATAAATACTGGCAGCTTTGTCCTTGACTAAAATTCAAGCCCATGTAAGAGCTTATAATTTAGCTGTTGCACCAAAGTAGCCATAGGTAAAAAATGCTGCCTCAGTAACATCAAAAGGAGTTGCAGGAGCACAGTCAAGAGGTGGTCCATCATCATTACACAGTGGTAATTGATTTCATTGGTGATGGAAGGGAGAAGAGTATCAGGGTTAAGGTTATTACAGTGTAAAAGAGTTATGTGAGGAGGTAACAAAAGGATTTCATAGGAGGTGAGGCGGCTGAGAAATGTTGAGTGTGACAAGAATTCAGGAGGGCTTCTACTGTGTGAAGTGCAAAAATGGCTAAAGAGGACTCCACAATTATTCTCTCAATGGCTTTTACTATCAAGGCAGTGGCCATAATGACTCTAAAAGAAGGGAAGTATTCCCATGCCACAGTGTCCAGTTGCTGGTTGTATTACATCATGGGTCAATGGTGGTCCCTATGTTTTGAGGTGAGTACCACAAAGGCATTTCTTATACACACACACACACACACACACACACACACACATATATCACTCCTTCCAATGTATATATATATACATACATATATATGTATGTATATATATATATATACATACATACATATATGGAATCTGATATATATAAACTTTGGAATCTGATAATTGGAATGCCCAAGGGCAGGTGACTTCTTCAAATACTTATGAGACCTTAAAAGCAATGTCATCTAGCTATTCCCATAAAATTGGGTTGGGATTTTTATTCTTCAGTAAAATTTATAGAGGGCTTCCCAGGTGGCTCAGGGGTACAGAACCCATCTGTCAATGCAGATGTGGGTTCAATCCCTGGATCAGAAAGATACCCTAGAGAAGGAAATAGCAACCCATTCCACTATTCTTGCTTGGGAAATCCCATGGACAGAGGAGCCTGGCAGGCTACAGTCTATGGGGTCATAAAAGAGTCAGATATGACTTAATGACTAAACAGCAACAATTAACAGAGGCCAGGCCACAAAGGGAAATTTGGAACCCAGGTTCAGCAACCAACTAGTTTGAGAAAAACTCAAAATTGGCTCTTAGTTTTCTGTTTTGGGAAACACAGTGAAGTCTATCTGGGTCTTATTGAGGTCCATGTTCTGATATCACATACCCGAAATGTCAAACCTGAGTTCAGACACATTGCAATTATTCTCTCATGACTTTACATTTCTTAGAAGGTTAAAAGCTTTAGTAAGTGATCCTGTCTTCCTGTGAGGAGGCTTGAGAAGGAGAGCAAAGAAGCAAATCATCTAAATATTGCAATAAAGCAGAACCTCCAAGGAACTTTATATCATCCTTATGAGCCTTCAGAATTTGTGAGAAATAAGGACTCTCAGTAGAACCCTGAAGCATTATTATTAATTTTCAGGTCAGTCAGTTCAGTCGTTCAGTCCTGTCCTACATTTTGTGATCCCACGGACTGCAGCACGCCAGGCCTCTCTGTCCATCAACAACTCCTGGAGTTTACCCAAACTCATCTCCATTGAGTTGGTGATGACATCCAAACCTCTCATCCTCTGTCATCCCCTTCTCCTCCCACCTTCAATCTTTCCCAGCGTCAGGGGTTTTCCAGTGAGTCAGCTCTTCAAATCAGGTGGCCAAAGCATTGGAGTTTCAGCTTCAACATCAGTCCTTCCAATGAACACTCAGGACTGATCTCTTTTAGGATGGACTGGTTGGATCTCCTGCAGTCCAAGGGACTCTCAAGAGTCTTCTCCAACATCACAGTTCAACAGCATCAATTATTTGGCACTCAGCTTTCTTTACAGTCCAACTCTCACATCCATACATGACTAAAGACCTTTGTTGGCAAAGTAATGTCTCTGCTTTTTAATATGCTATCTAGCTTTAATGTACTCCTTTCTTCCAAAGAGTAAATTCATGGCTGCAGTCAAAATAAAGTCTGCCACTGTTTCCATTGTTTCCCCATCTATTTGCCATGAAATGAGGGGGCCGGATACCATGATCTTAGTTTTCTGAATGTTAAGCTTCAAGCCAACTTTTTCACTCTCCTTTTTCACTTTCATCAAGAGGCTCTTTAGTCCTTCTTCACTTTCTGCCATGATGGTGGTATCATCCGCATTACTGAGGTTAATTGATTTTCTCCAGGCAATCTTGATTCCAGCTTGTGCTTCTTCCAGCCCAGCATTTCTCATTATGTACTCTGCAAGTTAAATAAGCAGGGTGACAATATACAGCCTTGATGTACTTGTTTCCTGATCTGGAACCCATCTGTTGTTCTATGTCCAGTTCTAACTGTTGCTTCCTGACCTGCATACAGATTTCTTACGAGGCAGGTCAGGTGGTCTGGTATTCCCATATCTTGAAGAATTTTCCACAGTTTTTTTTTTGATCCAAGCAGTCAAAAGCTTTGGCATAGTCAATAAAGCAGAAATAGATGTTTTTCTGGAACTCTCCTGCTTTTTTGATGATCCAGCGGATGATGGTAATTTAATCTCTGGTTCCTCTGCCTTGTCTAAAACCAGCTTGAATATCTGGAAGTACATGGTTTACATACTGTTGAAGCCTGGCTTGGAGAATTTTTAGCATTTCTTTACTAGTGTGTGAGATGAGTACAATTGTGTGATAGTTCGAGCATTCTTTGGCATAGCCTTTCTTTGGGATTGGAATGAAAACTGACCTTTTCCAGTCCTGTGGCCACTGCTGAGTTTTCCAAGTTTGCTGGCATATTGACTGCAGCACTTTCACGGCAGCATCTTTTAGGATTTGAAATAGCTCAACTGGACTATCATCACCTCCACTAGTTTTATTCGTAGTAATGCTTCCTAAGGCTCACTTGACTTTGTATTCCAGGATGACTGGCTCTAGGTGAGTGATCACACTATTGTGATTATCTAGGTCATGCAGATCGTTTTTGTATAGTTCTTCGTGTATTCTTGCCACCTTTTCTTAATATCTTATGCTTCTGTTAGGTCCATACCATTTCTGTCCTTTATTGAGCCCATCTTTGCATGAAATGTTCCCTTGGTATCTCGAATTTTCTTGAAGAGATCACTAGTCTTTTCTATTCTATTGTTTTCCTCTAATTCTTTGCATTGATTGCTGAGGAAGGCTTTCTTATTTCTCCTTGCTATTGTTTGGAACTCTGCATTCAGATGCTTATATCTTGCCTTTTCTCCTTTGCTTTTCGCTTCTTTTCTTTTCACAGTTATTTGTAAGGCCTCCTCAGACAGCCACTTTGCCTTTTTGCATTTCTTTTTCTTGGGGATGGTCTTGGTCTGTGTCTCCTGTACGTCATGAACCTCTGTCCATAGTTCATCAGCCACTCTATCAGATCTAATCCTTTAAATCTATTTCTCATTTCCACTGTATAATCATAAGGGAATGATTTAGGTCATAGCTGAATGTTCTAGGGGTTTTCCCTACTTTGTTCAATTTAAGTTTTAATTTGGCAATCAGGAGTTCATTATCTGAGCCACAATCAGCTCCCGGTCTTGTTTTGCTGCCTGTGTAGAGCTTCTCCATCTTTGTTTGTAAGGAATATAATCAGTCTGATTTCGGTGTTGACCATCTGGTGATGTCCATGTGTAGAGTCTTCTCTTGTGTTGTTGGAAGAGGTTGTTTGCTATGACCAGTGTGTTCTCTTGGCAAAACTCTATTAGCCTTTGCCCTGCTTCATTCTGAACTCCAAGGCCAAATTTGCCTGTTACTCCAGGTATTTTTTTACTTCCTATTTTTGCATTCCAGTCCCCTATAATGAAAAGGACATCTTTTTTGGGTGTTAGAACTAGAAAGTTTGTAGGTTTTCATAGAACCATTCAACTTCAGCTTTTTTGGCATTACTGGTCAGGGCATAGACTTGGATTACCGTGATATTGAATGGTTTGCCTTGTAAAGGAACAGGGATCATTCTGTTATTTTTGAGATTGCATCCAAGTACTGCATTTTGGACCCTTTTGTTGGCTATGATGGCTACTCCATTTCTTCTAAGGGATTCTTGCCCACAGTAGTAGATATAATGGTTGTCTGAGTTAAATTCACCCATTGTACAGGTAAATTATTTTTTTTCTTCTCAAGTAAAGGCAAAACATATTGGACAAATTTACCAACTGGAATACTAAAGAATAAATATCTGTATAAATCAATTATAGTAAAGAATTTACTTCTGGTCCAAATGGAAGTTAGAAACTTGTGAGGATTAAAACCAACAGAGTGTTGAAGGATAGCAACATTATTTATTTGTTTGATGGTCCTGGACAAATTTCCACCATTAGCATTTAGGTTTTCTCACCAGTAAAATGGGGGGTGTCACAGAGGCTAATATAAAGAATAACTGTGTCTTGAGCCTATAATCTTCCACTGTGGGCTTAATTCTTGAAGGACTTCTATACTTGTAGAATATTAATCAATTCTGGAAAGTGATTTTGAGGTGTCTATCTGAATCTTGATGGATTTTGCCAGTATCAGATGGAGATTTTACTAAGAGAAGTGACACCTGATTCAATAAGGCTAAAGGATTAATGGTTCCATAATCAGCCTTGGCACCATCAGAAACAGAACAAATGGAAGATGTCAAAGGGTTGTTTAATTCACCTTGGTTGGTTACTTTGACGACTACTCTCCATCTAGAATTATTTCCCCTTTTGGCAGAAAGAAATTTCAATGTGATACTTCTCTGAGAAGGCCTAATACTGTGTAGGGATGGAAGATCTAAGGAGAAAAGGGTAGATACCCTCAAAGAGAATACCCTTAAACAAAAGAGAATAGGTTCATAGAGAGGAACCTCTTGAGGTTCATTAGAAATCCCCACTATCTGGACAGTTTTAGTACTCCAAGGCAGGGGTTGCTTTATTCTAGTGGGTTTGAACACTGAGAATGTGGCTCATGTGTCAACTGGGACTAGAAGAGATTCATCCCTAATATGGAGACATGTTTCTCCAAGCCAACTAAGAAGGAGGGCTAGGAAGAGTTCCTTGGAAGCCCATCACTGAGAACTGGGAGGATGTAGGAAAAGCTGATTAGAGGCTGAAGGCACATGAAGAGCTTAAATTTGTAACAATCTCTATTCCAGTGTCCTATCTGTTTTTAATAATAACAGTAACTAGGAGAGTTTTGGTTTTATTTAGAGGCTTTCAGAGGCTTCCCTCGTTGTTCAGGTGGTAAAGAATCCACCTACAACGTGGGAGACACAGGTTTTATCCCTGGGTTCAGAATATATTCTGGAGAAGGAAATGGCAACCCACACCAGTATCCTTGCCTGGGAAATTCCATGGACAGAGGAGCCTGACAGGCTTCAGTCCATAGAGTAGCAAAGAGTCAGACATGACTGAGTAACTAAAACTACACAGGGGCTTTCAGAGCTTCCCTAGTGGCTCAGATGGTAAAGTATCCACCTACAATGTGGGAGACCTGGGTTTGATCCCTGGCTTGGGAAGATCCCCTGGAGGGGGACATGGCAACCCACTTCAGTATTTTTGTCTGGAGAATCCCCATGGACAGAGAATCCTGGCAGGCTATAGTCCATGGGGTTGCATAGAGTTAGATATGACTAAGCACAGCATAGCACAGGATCTTTCAGCTGCTGGAGTTGAAGATCAAGAATTTTGGTGGTCTTTCTTTTAGGTGACCCATCTGGAGTGGGAGAAAGCTGGTTTTCCAGATTAACTAAATCTGGAGTGGACAGTTTCCCATTTCATTCTGATTCTTTTTACTAGAAGGATCCAGTTCAGCCCATTAGTAAACATATACTTAAAAACTACTGCAGTGTTATCAACATCTGAAGGGAGACCAGGATTTTTTTTTAGAAACAATCTGAAGTTGATTGTAATAGTCATAAACATATTCATCAGATTTTCATGTGCAAGCCTGAATTTTATTCCAATCAACAGGGTTTGGAAAAGCCTTAGGAACTGCTAGGAAGTTGCCTAGCAATTGCATGAGCCTGATCATGTAGTAAATTAGCAGGGTGTTCTCCCAGTTGTAATTCTAGAAACCTATCAGGATTTTCCCAGTAAGCAGTTTCCATCCGATGCCAGGCCTGGCCTTCACAGACAAGCATACGGACTAGCTTATGTAAGTCAGAGAAACCAGGCTGATAAGTTTGAATGACTGTATTAAATTCTTCATCAAATCAGTGAGGATCTTCAGTTACTCTGAGAAAACATTTGACTATGGCTGGTAGTTCAGATTTAGTCCAGGGAATATAAGAAATTAAGGGTTTATAGATGTCCATCAGCAGATGAGTAGATAAAGAAGTTGTGGTACATATACAGAATGGAATATTACTCAGCTATAAACAGGAACACATTTGAGTCTGTTATAATGAAGTGGATGAGCCTGGAGCCTATTATACAGGGTGAAGTCACAAAGAGAAAGACAAATACTGTATATACTGTATATTAACTCATATATATGGAACTTAGAAAGATGGTACCAATGATCTTACCTGCAGGGCAGCAAAGGAGACATAGAAACAAAGAACAGACTTTTGGACTCAGTGGGAGAAGGTGAGGGTGGGATGACTTGAGAGAATAGCATTGAAACATGTACATTACCATATGTAAAATAGATGACTAGTGTGAGTTCGATGCATGAAGTAGGGCACCCAAAGCCGGTGCTCTGGGACATCTCAGAGGGATAGGGTGGGGAGGGAGGTGAGAGGGGGGTTCAGGATCGGGGGCACACATGTACACCTATGGCCAATTCGTGTTGATGTATAGCAAAAACCATCAAAATATTGTAATTATCCTCCAAATAAAATAAACTAATTTAGAAAAAAAAGAAATTAGGAGTTTAATCTCTAGGTCCTCAGAATACTTAATTTCAAGTAAACAGGTTCTGACAAGTTCAAAGGATAGAAAAGAGATTGGGAGGAAGTTTCAGAGAGAAAAAGAAGTTTGGGAAAATAATTGGCATGGGGGGACTGAGGGTATAGAAGAGGTGAAAGCAACATGCAAGGGAAGGAAGATGGCACTGGAGGTGGAGTCTGAGCCAAAGAAGCCAGGGGAGTGCAGCATGAGGCTTCAGGAGACATTTTATCTTTCTGCAATCTTTTAATGCTTCAGTTAATCTTAAATCTTTTTTTTTTTTTTTTTGAAGAGACAATTTTAGGCTTCTAATTACATTTCAAAGCCTCAAGTTACCAATTGAAATTGGCATACCATTCAGTTCTGGAAAATTTTGAGTGACTATAGTCCAATACCATTTTATGAAAATTAAGTTTGGGGATTTCTAAAGTTCTCCATAATGGCCATTGATATTCTAAACTACCTTTGGTCAGTTCTGTGCATTTAGCTAGAAATGTGCATGAAGAAAACCGTTTTTAAGCATAAAATTGGGCAGAGTCCCTTGTGAGGGTGTACTGTCAAAATACTTAGATAACAGGAATCCCATTTCTCAGAGGTTTTTCTCTAGAGTGAAAGAACAATTTTCAAACAGCTCAATTCAAATAGCTTGCAACCTAAACAGTTCAAACAACATGCAGGTTTAATACCAGCCAGCTCTAAGGGAATGACTTGGTCTTAAGGCAGTCAGGTCGAAGGCGTCAGTCAGTTCACATAGAATGGCTCCTATTCCAAAGGAACAGGTGATAGCTGAACTGGCAGTTTCAGTGAAATATCCCTCATACCCAAAGAAGTGAGCTGGAGGATTTTCAACTGGTTTCCTTTCGGGAGCCAGTTAGGCATTACTGACAAAATGGAGGCACAGCCCCCAACCCCCTCTCCTCATCCTGCAGGCACGGACCTGGGATGAAGGAGTTAGCTCTTGTGATTCTGACTTGTTTTTTCCTTTCTTTGGTTGAGTTGGCTGGAAAGAATGTTAAGATGCTTGAGAAAAGCATGAGAAAGCACAAAGCCTTCTACAGTTGTGCCCAGAAAATAATCTATAAAGTAACCATTGACATTTGTTCAAGGATCTTTACAAAGAATGTCCCAGGATGAGAACTGAGAATGTAGGCCACAGCTTGAGGCCATGGGAAGGATTGTTATCTGAGACCTGTTTGTGAGGGGAATGTTTATGGCAAAAGAAGTTTGCTGACCTTAGGGTTTAGGAATAATTAAGAATAGCTAGAAGCCCTTTTAGGAGATAGTGATCTTAAGATGCTAGGGGAAAACAGGATTTAGAAAGATAAGAAATAAACTGAGGAATGTAGCATGAGTTACAATGTAATCACAAGTTAATTATAGGACACATAAGAGAAAGTAGATAATAGATAGTAAAGCCGATTCTGAGAGAATTGCTGAAGCAGGAACTCTGTAGGACAACAATGATTTCTGGAGACAATAAATCTGGGTGGGGAAAACTGAAAATGTCAAACCTCTGACCTAATGCTTTTGTCAAAGTATAAAAGAGAATCTGAAGCTTGAAATAAACATGTAGTTCCATACTATGAGTCAGAGACTACATCATTGTCCGCTGACACTGTTCACCCCTTCAGGCTGATTCCCTCGCTGCTGGAGCTGGACTCTGGCAGTTTCCATTGAAACATTCTGATCTCAAAATCAGACTGAAGTGCCAAACAAGTACTTGCATACAGAGCTAGGCTTTAACCAGAAAGGGGGAAACCATAAAGTAGATCCAAATAATGCCTGGACAGCTTCAAACACAAAGAGGGCAGAGGATCAGATCCAAGAGAAAAACATACCTTCAGTTTCTGGGGTTGGTGAGAAAAGCAGTGAGCTCAGTGGTCCCAATTGTGGCTACTGCACCTGTTTGCTCATCAGTCCTTGAGCCATACTGAATCTTCTCTGGTTCTCACACAGAGCACAAAAACATTAACCTAAAACAAAAAGGTTGACAATTATTTCTCCAGCAAAGACAGACTTATTTTGGGATCAGGAGAGATTTGCAATTTGGGATCTGAAACAGTGGGAAACCAAGGGCAAATTCCCCCCATGTTGAAGGAGAAATCTTCTATAAAAAGAAAAGGGAGTTGGGAGGGAGAAGGAAAAGGCAACCCTCTTCAGTATCCTTGCCTGGAGAATCCCATGGATACAGGAGTCTGGCAGGCTACAGTCCATAGTGTTGCAAAGAGTTGGACACGACTGAATGACTAACACTTTCACTTCACTTTCATAGATACAGCTGAAATCCAATTCCCATTAACTTCTCTCTTTCTTCACTCTGAAGATTGCTTTATATTGAGGCAAATATGTTTTATTTTCTTACATTTATATATATTCTTGCATACAGAACAGCTCTCTGGTGATCAGAGAGCTGAAGTGATCTATCTGAAATTAGTGGTTCTCAGACTTTTGGACTTCGTGGAGGAGGAACATTTATAAATAAATGGATTTATAGATAAATCATAAATAGGTGTTGCCACTGGTATGTGTGTGTCTGTATGTGCCAAGTAAAAATCTTTAAAAATGGCATCTATTATCATATCTACTATACCTATTACCATCTACTATTATCCATTTTAATGCAATAATTAGGAAGTAATCTTAGTAATCAGGACAGTTATTAAAATTATATATAGTTACTGGAAAGCCCTCTACAGTACCCTTACTTTTAACCAGTAACAACTTTACCAGAAGCTACTAATCACTTTATTCAGATCAGCTTTGGGGAACCATGGAGAGAGCTGATGAATGGTAAAGCTGGGAATAGAACTTGGGGTTCCTGACTCCCTAGTGCAGTGCTCTTTTCACTACATTATGCTGTTATTAGTCATCTACTCCTTATGGTTGACCCAGGGCACAAAATGATCTACTTCATAAACCTATAATAGTCTCTCATAACCAAATCCTTGAATTAAAACATTTGAAGCCCCCCTTTAAAAGGTCAATGTGCTATCTGGATGTGATAACCGATAAATCATTATCATTCACTTAACATTAATTTGTCAGATATTCCGATTAGTTACTGGTCATTTTAGAACATGAAAGTATATGACCAAGGGCTGGAGACCTTTGAAAACTAAAGGGGTACAGGGAAAGCATGGCTCACACTTTAATCACTGCAAAAAGAATGTCTAATAACTTCACATATTGAAGTTAAATAACAAAAACAATTTTTAGCAGTAAAATGCATCAGAAGAAGGAAAAATTTCTCTGCAGGCTTTCTTTTCTTCCTAACTTCATAAAGTTGGAGAGGTCCAAGGTTCATTTCTTACACCTTTTCTTTATCTAAACTAACTTTCTGGTCATCACATTCAGTTTCAAAAAACCTTTAAATATCGAATGTTATCTCCAATCTAGGTCCTTTTCTTCAAAATCAGACTTTTATATCTATTTGCCCACTCAATATCTTCATGTTGATGTCTAATAAGCATCTCAAACTTAATGTGTTCAAATCCAAACTCTTGATCTCCTTCTCCAAACCTTTCCAACTGCGGTTTTCTGTGTCCATTATTGATAACTTAAGCCAAAACATTGGAGTAATTTTCAATGTTTCCTTTTTATCCTGTACCACATCATCCAATTTGTCACAAAATCTTATTGATTCTCTCTTCAAAATAAATCCAGAGTCTGACCACTTCCCATCATACCTACCACTAGGAAACTGACCCAAGCCACCATCATTTCTCATATGAGTTAGTATAATGGCCTCAAATTTGGTCTACCTGCTTCCATTCTTGCCCTTATATTCCATTCAAAGCAGAGTAGGCTGGGTGATCTTTTAAGTGGAAATTAGATAATTTAAACTTTGACCAATACTTTCCTCTCAAATGTGGTCCCTCAGCTTCCATTCTCCCCTTATAATCCATTGAAAACAGAATAGACTGGATAATCTTTTAAGTTGAAAGTAGGTAATTTAAACTTTGATCAACACTTTCCAACAGTTCCCCACCTCAAAGTAAAGACAAAAGCCTTAAAATCACATACCAGCCTCTGTGATGGATTCTAGTACTCTCTAGTAGAAATATATGGGAGCAATTTATACAATTTCAGATTTTCTAATAATCACACTAAAAAGAAGCAGGCAAAATTAATTTTAATAAATTCTATCCATTATATAAAAATGTTATTAATTTACCATGTAACTAATATAAAGTATTATTTTTAATATTAATTATAATATATACAGAGTACATTATGAGAAATGCTGGACTGGAAGAAACACAAGCTGGAATCAAGATTGCTGGGAGAAATATCAATAGCCTCAGATATGCAGATGACACCACACTTATGGCAGAAAGTGAAGAGGAACTAAAAAGCCTCTTGAGGAAAGTGAAAGTGGAGAGTGAAAAAGTTGGCTTAAAGCTCAACATTCAGAAAACGAAGATCATGGCATCCGGTCCCATCACTTCATGGGAAATAGATGGGGAAACAGTGGAAACAATGTCAGACTTTATTTTTTTGGGCTCCAAAATCACTGCAGATGGTGACTGCAGCCATGAAATTAAAAGACGCTTACTCCTTGGAAGGAAAGTTATGAGCAACCTAGATAGCATATTCAAAAGCAGAGACATTACTTTGCCAACAAAGGTCCATCTAATCAAGGCTATGGTTTTTCCAGTAGTCATGTATGGATGTGAGAGTTGGACTGTGAAGAAGGCTGAGCGCCGAAGAATTGATGCTTTTGAACTGTGGTGTTGGAGAAGACTCTTGAGAGTCCCTTGGACTGCAAGGAGATCCAACCAGTCCATTCTGAAGGAGATCAGCCCTGGGATTTCTTTGGAAGGAATGATGCTAAAGCTGAAACTCCAGTACTTTGGCCACCTCATGGGAAGAGTTGATTCATTGGAAAAGACTCTGACGCTGGGAGGGATTGGGGGCAGGAGGAAAAGGGGATGACAGAGGATGAGATGGCTGGATGGCATCAATGACTCGATGAACATGAGTCTGAGTGAACTCCGGGAGTTGGTGATGGACAGGGAGACCTGGCCTTCTGTGATTCATGGGGTCGCGAAGAGTCGGACACGACTGAGTGACTGAACTGAACTGAACTTTTTGAAGATTGTTTAGCTCCATAGACTAGAATGGAAGTTTCAGAGGGCAGAGGTTTAAGTCTTTTTTTATTGCTATTGTATCTTCAGTGCTTAGAAATTACCAGATACACAGTAAAAATCTTTTTAAATGATTGAATAAAAGGTTTTTTGTGGACGTTGCCAAACAAATTCCTTATGTAAAGTAACACTGCTTCATAAAAAAAAAAAAAAAAAAAAAAAAAATAAAGTAACACTGCTTGATTTAAAACACTCCAAGGCTCTTGCATTTCTATACTAGACACTTCAAAACCACAAATACAAAAGTTCGCATTGGCCACCATGACTCCATTTAAACTACTTAACATTGCTGAACATAGCTTAAATGATATGCATTTCACAGAAGATATGTTGGGTTAGCCAAAAAGTTTGTTCAGGTTATTTGAACAAACTATTTGGCCATTCTTTTGAGAAACGTTAATATTGTGAGAAACTGAGTAAAAGGTACCCAGAAACTTTCTTATTATTTCTTATAACCATGTATGGATCAACAGTTATCTCAAAATGAAAAATAGAAGTACTGGATGCTATGAAAGCATAGAGTAGATCTGATGAATCAAGAGGGCTATCTTGAGGGAGCAACATTTGGCCTCAAATAGGAAAATGGAGAGAAGATAACTGGATGTGGGGGCAGGGCTGGAGGAACATTCTAGGCAGTAATATTATTCTGTTGAATTGTGGAGGAAGAAATGAAAAGAAACAGTGGCTGATGCAGGAAAATGGATGGCTATAATAGTAGTGTAGGCAAGAAATAATGGTAGTTTGTTCTCAGGGGATGATAGTTAATGGACGCAAGAGCTTTCCAGAATGTGAAATAAAGTGACAGAAAAGACTTAAAGACGGATGAATGTAAGTTATTTTAATGTATTTAATACAAATATTTCACATTGTTTAGTAATACTGAAAACATTAGGTCATTCTAATTCTGAAAATGTTGTAAACAACCAGTACGGAGTAATACATACCTTTCAGAAATTGTTTGCAAAACATGATTTTCACAAAATACTAATGGATGCCATTTCACCTGTCATACAAGCAAAGAAAATAATTGTTACATGTAAACCTTTTCTTCCCAACAAGTGCTCAATATACACCGCCAGAGAAAAATAAAACTCTATCAACTTATATGTCCCCATTTACTCAGGCATCCATTCAACATATTGAACAGTAACTATATTCAGACATTAAATATACAGAGATTGAAGAGACTTGGGTCTTATCAAAGCTAAGTCTCTGGAGGCCCTCAAACCTGTGTTTGAGTTTTGGCTCTGTGTTTCATATCGATCAGTATCAGGTTAGGTAAATTACTTGTATTGTTGTCATCAGTTTCCTCATCTTTAAAATAGAAAGAACAGTTTTACCTAATTTTTAGGATATCTGTGCTGCTCCATACAAGTTCTAAGTTGCTATCAGCTTGGTTATCTCTGTTAATTGAGAGTAGACCATTTCCTTGTTCTTAACACACTATGCTTCACTAATGTCTGGGAAACAACTGTATCTGGGTTCTCCCAATAACTGACAGTTTTCCCCTGCTTCTTTATGTATCTATTTCCTTTACCTATTTCTTAAAAAATTTATTTGTGGCTTTTCCCTCAAAACACTGACTATCTAAATTTTTCACATTCTCCCCAGGACTCTCATGAAAGCATGTAGTTTCATCAAAGCCATACAGGTTCTGAACATTAAGTCTCTATCTCTAACCCTGTTGCTGCACTGACATTCTCTTCGAGCATATTTATTAAACATCTGTTGGAGTTCTTTTCCTAGATTTTTCAAGCCTTCTAAAATCAAAAACAAGCAAAACAAAATTCATCATCTTAACTCCAAAACATGCTCTACTTTATTTATTCTGTATTTTGTCTAATGTCACAAACACATCATCCACTCATCCTAGATAGAACCTGACAATATCCTTGAATTGCCTTCCCCTCAAAAAATAATGCTGTGAAATACTTTAGATACACAGAAAAGCTTAAAATATAGCATAAAAGCCACTCATATGTCTATCAGTCAGCTTTGTCATGACTGAAAATTTTGCTGTATTTATTTTAGGTCCTTGTTTTAAGTAAACAAATCCTTGGAAATATGTATATAAGAACATACCTCCAAAGTACCATTTTTCTCCCTCCCTCTCTAGACGTGACCAATGTTTTGAACTTAGTATTCATGATTTCCAAGAATGTTTTTGTACTTTCATAACAGAGCGATATGTACATAAACATATATATTCATACATATTCTGAATATATACATGAAATAAACTTTAAAGAATAGAATTATCCTGCACAAATACATCTACAATTTGGTGTTTTTGTTCAGCCTTATAATTGTGATATTGATCCATATGCTGTGAATCATTTTTATTGCTTTATAATAATCCTTTGTAGAAGCATACCATAATTTATCTTCTTGACTGAAATTTGTTTTCCTTTTTTTCTTTTACTACCAGTGCTACAATTTTTATTCTTCAGAAAATGTCTCCATGTGTACATGTATAGGAGCTTTTCTAAGGAACAACTTGGAGTACAATTACTTCGTATGTCCATCTTTATCATTACTATTTTTTTTCATTACTATCTATTTTACTTCTTCTCTAGAGTAGTTGTACCCATTTATGTATTCACCAGCAGCATGAGTCTCATTGTTTCACAACTCCACAAACACCTGATATTGTTGTATTTTACTTTTATTTTAATCTAATGTGTATGAAATGCTGTCTCATTTATTTTAATGTGCATTTTCTTAATTTTTATATATGCATTAACCATCAAGGTTGGCTCTTTTATAAATGACTGTGTACATTCTTTGGTCTTTCATTTTGAATTTTTATATTTTTCTTATTCTTTTGCGATATATATGTATTTTTATCATTCTAAACAGAACCTTTTGTCAGAATGATGGATTACAAAGAGTTCTTCCAATATGAGAGGTGTTTTTCTAATTTTGCTTGTGCCTTTTTTGTACAGAAGTGCCTAATTTTAATAAAGTTGAAATGTTACTCTTTGTAAGATTTAAGCATTTTTTTGTGTGTGTTTTATATACAAAATCTATTTTACCCACAAATCACATATATTTTCTAATCTTTTTTTTTTGTAAAAGTTTGGTGAATTTTTTTTCATATTTAAATCTGCATTCAATTTGAGATTTATGTTTGTAGTTTAAAATATGGAATAAATATAAATATTTTCTTTGTGTTGTTTGCTCATTAATTCATGTCCAACTCTTTTGTAATTCATGGACTGTAATGCCCCCAGCTCTTCTGTCCATGGGATTTCCCAGGTAAGAATAAGGAGTGTTGTCATTTTATTCTCCAGGGGATCTATCTGAGCTGGGGATCGAACCTTCATCTCCTGGATTGGCAAGTGGATTCTTTACCACTGATCTACCAGGGAAGCCCATAAATATTTTAAGTATAACTAGTTGTACCAATACTCCTTATTTAAAAGCCCATGTTTTTTGTACTTAATTGAAGTAGCCCTTCCTTTTACATATCAGATCATTATATACGAATGGCCTCATAGTGTGCTCACTGGGGAATGACTATCCTTGTAATGACGCATTTCTTAGCAGATCTTTATAATATTGATATATTATAAAGCATGTATCCACTTTGGTTTTCAAAATTATATTTGCTATTCTTGATATCTTGTATAACTATATAAATTTTCAGTTCTGTATGTCAATTTTCATGACAAAACATCCTTTTAAGAATTTTGAGGGGAACTACATTAAATTTATAAATCAATTAAGGGACTATTGTCATGTATGCTATTTTGTCTTCCTTTCCATGACTGTAATATACACTTCATGAAATTAAGTTTATTTTATAATTTTCACATATATTCATGTTTATGCAAAAATATTTTTTCAAAAAATACTAGTTTTATTCCCAGACATTGTATTTTTTGGTTGCCATTATAAATGAGAACTTTAAAAATTTATATTTTTATTGTTTATTCTTGGTACAGATGGGGATCAGAATATACCATCTCAATACCTACCTCTTTGGTATAAAGATTATTTCAAGCTGATTGTTTTATGAAATAGCCACAGGAGAAGTTCTGAAAATGGAGTAAAGGTTACCTTTTTGTAAGAGACATTTATTTACACTTATAGTGGAAATCTCCATCTGTTACTATGTGTCTCTCTCTCTCTGTACCAGGATGATTAGAACTCTAGAAGCTCTTATTAATAGAGAAGACAATGACTTAAATCTGCATAACTGCCTTACCCTTGTTTACTGTGCTTTTCTTGATAACTTCCCTTAACTGGCTTCCCTTCCCCCACAACATCTTTTGTCTTTAGCTGGAGATGGTACTTACAATGGTAGCTTAGGACATTGTGGAGAATTACTCAGTTTCCCTGGGTCTCTCCCATGTATACAGAAAGTATGCATTTATTAAACTTCTGTTTATTTTTCTCCTATTAATCTGTTTTATTGCAGGAATGCCTCAGCCAGGAAACCAGATAGGTAGAGGGAAAATGGTTTCTCCTTCCTTAGGGTACACAGGAATGCAAATGAGTTTTGGGTATTGATCTTTGGATTCCTCGAGTTGTTATTGCAAGGGAAGAAAAATGATATATTCAAACAATGGAACATTCAGTTATGTTCAGTTGCTCAGTTGTGTCTGACTCTGCGACCCCATGAATTGCAGCACGCCAGGCCTCCCTGTCCATCACCAACTCCCGGAGTTCACTCAAAATCACATCCATCGAGTTGGTGATGCCATTCAGCCATCTCATCCTCTGTCATCCCCTTCTCCTCCTGCCCCCAAACCCTCCCAGCATCAGAGTCTTTTCCAATGAGTCAACTCTTCACATGAGGTGGCCAAAGTACTGGAGTTTCAGCTTTAGCATCATTCCTTCCAAAGAACACCCAGGGCTGATCTCCTTTAGGATGGACTGATTGGATCTCCTTGCAGTGCAAGGGACTCTCGAGTCTTCTCCAACATCACAGTTCAAAAGCATCAATTCTTCGGCGCTCAGCTTTCTTCACAGTCCAATTCTCACATCCATACATGACCACTAGAAAAACCATAGCCTTGACTAGATGGACCTTTGTTGGCAAAGTAATGTCTCTGCTTTTGAATATGCTATCTAGGTTGGTCATAATTTTTCTTCCAAGGAGTAAGCGTCCTTTAATTTCATGGCTGCAGTCACCATCTGCAGTGATTTTGGAGCCCCAAAAAATAAAGTCTGACACTGTTTCCACTGTTTCCCCATCTATTTCCCATGAACATTACTAAGCCATTAAAAGAAATAGAGTACTGATTAATGCTACAACATGGATAAACCTTGAAAACATTTTGTTAAGTGAAAGAAGTCCGTCACAAAAAGCTATATATTGTTTGATTCCATTCATGAGAAATGTCCAGAGTAGGTAAATCCATAAAGACTGAAAACATATTAGTGGTTGATGACAGTTGAGAGTAGGAAAGTATGAGGATTGACTGCTAATAGATATCCAGTTTGTTTCAGGATAATGAACTATTTTGGAATTAAATATAGGTGACAGTTGCACAATTCTGTGAGTATACTAATAAAGAGTTCTATATTTTAAAAGGCTGGATTTTGTGGTATATGAATTATATCACAAAAAGGGAAAAATATGTAATACAGGTTTCAGATCTTTCTCATGAAACTATCTGAGACTTGTATGTGTGTCTATGTCTGTTTGCATGGCTTCCTTAGATTTAAATTACAGATTCTGGTTCTTTTTTTTAACTTTTTTGGCTGTGACTCGCACCATCTGGCATCTTAACTCCCCAAGCAGGGACTGAACCCACGCTCCCTGAAGTAGAAGTGCAGAGTCTTCACCACAGGACCTCCAGTGAAGTCCCCAGGTTCTTTATTGATTATAATTCTATTCACTTTTCATTTTATATTGAATCAGCTTTAGAAAGTTATTTTTAAGAAATAATCTATTTCATATAATTTATTGACATAAAGTCATTCAGAGTATTCTCTTATAATACATTTTCTTCTTATATTTTATTTACCTTTCTCGATATTTATAGTAGTAGGTTTCACACATTATCTAGTCTGCTTTGTAGTCAACAGTGGAGGGCCCTGCTCAAATTCAATTATTCATGTGTCTTGATAATATCTTATCAAATCTTTCTTGAAGCCATCTCCTCTATACCCATGATAATATTGTAATAGTTTCAGTCTTCATAATCTCATTTGTAAATTACAGCATTATTTTACTAATAAATTTCCTTGCTTTCAAGCTTTTAATCATTAAATTTCCTTATAAGTCTATCAAAGGTCATTCATTCATTCAGTGTCCACTAATGTGAATATAAAATGAAAATTGCTTTATTTAGGACTTTCCTGGTGGTCCAGAGGTTAAGAATCCTTCTGCAAACAGCAGTACATGTGTGCATACTCAGTCACTCAATTATGTCCAAGTCTTTGTGACCCCATGAACTCTAGCCCTCCAGGCTCCTCTGTCCATGGTATTCTTTAGGCAAGAATACTGGAGTGGGTAGCCATGCCTCCTCCAGGGGAATCTTCCTCACCCAGGGATCAAACCCACACATCTATGTCTCCTGCATTGGTAGGTGTGTTCTTTATCACTAGCACCACCTGTGAATCCCCAATCAAAGGTTGTTTCATCCAAAAACCCTTTCTTAAAGCACTTCTTTATCCACAGACCACATCTTGTTTCACATCTTCTGTACTTTTCTAATACCCTGCACATCTCTCACTGGTTGCACTTCCACATTGTTTTATAATTATGTGATTCTATGCTTCTTTATCCCTCTAGAACTTAAGAGTCTTTGAGGCCTAGATATCTGTCATATATTGTATTCTAAGTACCTATCATGGTACTTGAGGTAGAGAAAGATTTTAATGTACATTTGTTGAATAAATGAGTAAATAAATGATTGGAGAATAAACTTAATTGAAGTTGAAGATTTATTAAGGAAAATAAGCTTGAAAGTTAATTTGGTGACACCTTTTACAGGCCTTTGAATGTAAGTTGAGTATGGTGTCAAATTAGTATGAAATTTAGGAAATCAGGGATTATCAAATTCTCTGGTTTTCACAGTCCTAAACTATTTCTTTGTTCAATGATGTATTTTAAGAAAGCATTTAATTATCATGAATTTTCAATATGTGGTCATCATTTATTACTTTACATCTATGCACATAGAATTTTTATGGGTATTTAACCCATGATCTATAAGTAAATATAAACCTTTCAAAATTTATTGCTGTGATGTAAGTGGTGTCAAGAAGGGGGAAATTTCCCACAAACCCTCAGTCTCTCTTGAGTTCTTACAGATGAACCAAAAAGAAAATGGACACAAGCCAAAATAATAGGAGAAAAATAAATTTTAAATCGTGGGCACAGAGGTCTCATAGAGAAGTGGCCAAAGCAGGAAGTGTTTATAAGTTTTGAACAGAGAATAAATTTGTGAGGAATTGACAGGACAAAGAAACTTGGGTTTTGGGTATGAAACCAAGCCCCTCTGATCCTCTCACTTTTTGTTTGTAGATAAAACCTTTAGTCTCCTAGGCCTTCTCTAACTCCAAAGAGAAGACTCAAGGAGTTACTAATTAGGGAAGTGAGTGAATGCAGAAACCAAAGTCGGTAAGACAGAAAGGTGATGGTTTAGTTGCTAAATCATGTCTGACTTTTGCTACCCCGTAGACTCTAGCCTGCCAGGCTCCTCTGTCTGTGGGATTCTCCAAGCAAGAATACTGGAGTGGGTTGCCATTTCCTTCTCCAGGGCATCTTCTCAACTCAAGAATCAAACCTAGGTCTCCTGCCTTGCAGGCAGATTCTTTAGGGACTTCGGTACTAGGGAAGATGAGATAAAACAGAGACCCAGTTCCTCCCCAAGGGATATACATAACAATCTGATGCATACCTTTGAGTTGTTCTGCAGGAACTAAGACACACTTCCCCCACTCCCACCAGGTGGAGGATGGTGACTACATGTTGAGCACAAACAAGGAGACCCCAGACCGGTTGAAACCAGATGGATGATAATTAAGATATTTGAAACATGAACCTATTGCCTCTCCAACAACAACCACCCAGAAGAAAGTCCATGAGTTGATCACATACCCTACAAACCCCACGCCTGAGGTTGCCTTAAAAACCCTTCTCTGACAACCACACGGGAGTTTCGGTCTAAAAACGGTGAGCCTCCTTCTCCCCTTGCTTCTTGCCTGCAGTACTCTGTACTTACTTTTCCCACAACTTGGTGTGAATACATTGACTTTGCAGCATAGTGAATGAGTGAAGCCAAGTTCTCTATGCTAAGAGGTGCTTAATCAAAGAAGAATCTAAACAGAGTTCAGGCTTGAGGTATTAAAGAAATAACAAGGTTTGTTTAAACAGAATTCTCAGTCCAAATTCCTTATCACTGGTCATAAGGGTGTTTGTCTTTCTTGTGATGCAGAGAGTACACTTTTTGCATGAGGGTTGTTTTTCCTGCTTATATACAGGAGACAACAGAGGAAGGTCAGAGTGTTACTCTTGTGTTGGCCATTTCATAAGTAACTGTAATATGAAACAATCAATATGCCATTGTGACAAATTTGGGGGTGGTCCACCCTGAGCCCCAACAGTGGCAAATGCCATGAAGGAAATTTTATTTTAAGCTCTTTTAAATCTAAATAACTTAAAATTGATCACTAAATTGTTATGTGCAAGAATCTATACCTGACACACAATGTCAAACACAGATGTAGGAGTTTGGACCAAGCAAGGAGAATGGATGGCTCATACTCAAAAACCCCAACTCCCTGAGGGTTTTCCGGGAGTTTTTATAGGCAAAATTTGGGGTGAGAGCTGCAGGGTGTTTGACTTTCTTCTGGCTGGCTGGTGGTCAGGTAACAGAGTGGATCTTCAGGAATCTTGTGCTAAGCCAGAAGTTACCATCCTCCACCTGGGTGGGGGCAGAGGAGCCTGGTAGGTCCATGTGGTGGCAAAGAGTCAGACTCCATTGAGTGACTGAGCAGGCACCTGGGTGGGAACCTTAATTCCTGCAAAAGAACTAAAAGATATTGTTATGTATATTCCTTGAGGAAGAACCAGAATCCCGCTTTAATGACTCCACTTGGCTGTTCTTCCTTTGTTTCTATGTTCCCTCCGTTGTTCCCTGATTAGCAACTGTTTGAACCTGCTCTTTCTGCCTTCTGATGAATTAGTGATCGACAGGAAAACCTGGCATGCTGCAGTTCAAGGGGTTGCAAAGATTCAGACACGACTGAGCAACTGAACTAAACCTGCCCTTTGGAACTCAGGGAAGGTTATGGAAGCTGAATGAAGCTATTTCCTACAAACAAGAAATGGGGACATAAATTTGTACCCTGGAGTCTCACAGGGTCATGCTCTAATTCAATCTTTGTTATTGTGATTTATAAGAAATGTACATTTTATCATTCAAGTAAATATATTTACTAAAATATATATATAATATATATATATATACATATATATAATATATCAACTAAAATATATTTATCATATATATTTGGTCTTCTTCCACAGTACCTGACACATAGCTCTTAAAACACTTGGAATTTCCTGGGCAACAACAACAGTCCGAGCAACTTTTGTCATAATGTTTGGTCTATTGTTCTCAGTTCCTGAAACAGCTTTAGAGCCATAAAAATGACATGGGTATATTGTTATTCTTAACAAGCTCCTTTCCAGAACTGAGTTTACAGTTCCTCAGGTGACTTATAGAGATCACCTAAAAATGGGGGCTGGTTGCCAGGGGAATCAGCAAAGGAATAGAACACTGGAATTTCCAGTCCCACCCTCCTTGACATTCCTAGAGAAAGGAGGGATTGGAAGTTTGATCAACCACTAATGGAATGGCCTATGATTTAATCACTCACACATATATAGTGAATCCTCCATAAAAATCTAAGAGGACCAGGTGCAGAGAGCTTAGCAGTTGTTGAACATGTGGAGGTTTGGGGAATGTGGTGCACCTAGAGAGAATACAGAAGTGTCACATCATTTCCTATACCTCGTCCTATGCATCTTATCCATGTAGCTGTTCCTGAGTTACATTATTTTACAATAAGGTCCCAGGACTTCCCTGGTGGCTCAGACGGTAAAGCGTCTGTCTACAATCGAACTCTACCCGAGTTCGATCCCTGAGTTGGGAAGATCCCCTGGAGAAGGAAATGGCAATCCACTCTAGGACTAATGCCTGGAAAATCCCATGGACAGAGGAGCCTGGTAGGCTACAGTCCATGGGGTCGCAAAGAGTCGGACATGACTGAGCGACTTCACTATATCCCCTGTCCATGGGATTTCCCAGGTGAGAATACTGGAGTGGGTTGCCATTTCTTACTCCAGGGGATCTTCCCCACCCAGAGATTGAACCTGTGTCTCCTGCATCTCTTGCATTGGCAAGGGTATTCTTTACCACTGTGCCAAGTCCTTAATAAGCCAGTAATACAGCATCCAGTCCCATCACTTCATGGCAAATAGATGGGGAAACAATGGAAACCATGAGAGACTTTATTTTCTTGGGCTCCAAAATCACTGCAGCCATGAAATTAAAAGACGCTTGCTCCTTGCAAGAAAAGCTATGACAAACTTAGATAGCATATTAAAAAGCAGAGACATTACTTTGCCGACAAAGCTCCATCTAGTTAGTCAAAGCTGTGGTTTTTCCAGTAGTCACGTATGGATGTGAGAGTTAGACTGAGAAGAAAGCTGAGTGTCGAAGAATCAGTATTTTTGAACTGTGGTGTTGGAGAAGATTCTTGAGTCCCTTGGACTGCAAGGAGAGCCATCCAGTAAATCTTAAGGAAATCAGTCCTGAATATTCATTGGAAGGACTGATGCTGAAGCTGAAGCTCCAATACTATGGCCACTGATGCGAAGAACTGACTCTTTTCAAAAGACCCTGATGCTGGGAAAGATTGAAGCCAGGAAGGGAACGAGACGACAGAGGATGAGATGGTTGGATGGCATCACGGATTTGATGGGCATGCGTGTGAGCAAGCTCCGGGAGTTGGTGATGGACAGAGAAGCCTGGTGTGCTGCAGTCCATTGGGTTTCAAAGAGTTGAACACTACTGAGTGACTGAACTGACTGAGAGTAAGTAAAATGTTTCTGAGTTCTGTGAGTTGCTCTACCAAATTAATTGAATCTAAGGATTTGGGACTGTACACCAATGTCACATGATAAAAATCTCTGGAACTGACCAATCCCCATAGCAACTGTTGCCATGAGCCTCTGGATTTAAACCAGCCAGTTTCCTGACCCTGTATTAGGTAAAATATCCACCGTATTATCCACCTACAGCATCCTAACCAACCACCTAATGCCACCATTCCAATAGGAATTTTCTCTGTCTTGAGACTATAAAAACTGGCTGCTAGCCTCTGAAAGGGTCCGGCTCTCCCAATGTTCAAAGAGCATTTCCCACTCTAACAAACTTTATTCTTCTCTCATTCTGCCTCATGTCTGGAAGTTCTTTTCTAAACCACAAACGGACCATTAGGAAGGAAGGAGTAATGGGAAACTCCAATCTGTTGCAGGATAGTCAGTAACAACATAGACTTGTGATTGGCACTGAAGTAGAGGGCAGGTTTGTGGAAATGTGCCCTTAACCTGTGGAATCTATTGCTATCTCTTGGTAGATACTGTGAGAATTGAGGAAAATTGAGTTGAATTGTAGGACACCCAGCTGATGCTCAGTTCAGTTCAGTTCAGTTGCTCAGTCGTGTCTGAGTCTTTGTGACCCCATGGACTGCAGCACTCCAACCTCCCTGTCCATAGTTAACTCCCAGAGTTTACTCAAACTCATGTCCATTGAGTCGGTGATGCCATCCAACCATCTCATCCTCTGTCGTCCCCTTCTCCTCCCCACTTCAATCTTTCCCAGCTTCAGGGTCTTTTCAAAAGAGTCAGTTCTTCGCATCAGGTGGCCAAAGTATTGGGGTTTTCAGCTTCAGCATCAGTCCTTCCAATGAATATTCAGGACTGATTTTCTTTAGGATGGACTGGTTGGATCTCCTTGCAGTACAAGGAACTCTCAATAGTCTTCTCCAACTCCACAGTTCTAAAGCATCAGTTCTTCGGTGCTCAGCTTTCTTTATAGTCCAACTCTCATATCCATACATGACTACTGGAAAACCATAGCTTTGACTAGACAGACCTTTGTTGCAAAATAATGTCTCTAATTTTTCATATGCTGTCTAGGTCTAGGTAGGTCATATCTTTTCTTTCAAGGAGCAAACATATTTTAATTTCATGGCTCTAGTCACAATCTGCAGTGATTTTGGAGCCCCCCCCCAATAAAGTCTGTCACTGTCTCCATTGTTTCCCCATCTATTTGCCATGAAGTGATGGGACCAGATGCCATGATCTTTGTTTTCTGAATGTTGACTTTTAAGCCAGCTTTTCACTCTCCTCTTTCACTTTCCTTAAGAGGCTCTTTAGTTCTTCTTTACTTTCTGTCATAAGGGTGGTGTCATCTGCATATCTGAGGTTATTGATATTTCTCCTGGCAATCTTGATTCCAGCTTGTGCTTCATCCAGCCCAGCGTTTCTCATGATGTACTCTGCGTAGAAGTTAAATAAGCAGGGTGACAATATACAGCCTTGACATACTCCTTTTCCTATTTGGAACCCGTCTGTTGTTCCATGTCCAGTTCTAACTGATGCTTCTTGACCTGCATACAGAATTTTCAAGAGGCAGGTCAGATGGTCTGGTATTCCCATCTCTTGAAGAATTTTCCACAGTTGGTTATAATCCACACAGTTAAAGGCTTTGGCATAGTTAATAAAGCAGAAGTAGAATTTTTTTCTGGAACTCTCTTGCTTTTTTGATGATCCAACAGATGTTGGCAATTTGATCTCTGGTTCCCCTGCTTTTACTAAATCCAGCTTGAACATCTGGAACTTCACAGTTCATACACTGATGAAGCCTAGCTTGGAGGATTTTGAGCATTACTATACTAGCATGGGAGATGAGTGCAATTGTGCTGTAGCTTGAGAAATTTCTTGCATGGCCTTTCTTTGGGAATGGAATGAAAACTGACCTTTTCCAGTCCTGTGGCCATTGCTGAGTTTTCCAAATTTTCTGGTATATTGAGTGCAGCACTTTCACAGCATCACCTTTTAGGATTTGAAATAGCTCAGCTGGAATTCCATCACCTCCACTAGCTTTGTTCATAATGACGCTTCCTAAGTGAAGAGGAACTAAAAGCCTCTTGATGAAAGTGAAAGTGGAGAGTGAAAAAGTTGGCTTAAAGCTCAACATTCAGAAAATGAAGATCATGGCATCCGGTCCCACCACTTCATGGGAAATAGATGGGGAAACAGTGGAAACAGTGTCAGACTTTATTTTTTGGGCTCCAAAATCACTGAAGATGGTGACTGCAGCCATGAAATTAAAGGACGCTTACTCCTTGGAAGAAAAATTATGACCAACCTAGATAGCATATTCAAAAGCAGAGACATTACTTTACCAACAAAGGTCCGTGTAGTCAAGGCTGTGATTTTTCTTGTGGTCATGTATGGATGTGAGAGTTGGACTGTGAGGAAGGCTGAGCGCCGAAGAATGGATGCTTTTGAACTGTGGTGTTGGAGAAGACGCTTAAGAGTCCCTTGGACTGCAAGGAGATCCAACCAGTCCATTCTGAAGGAGATCAGCCCTGGGATTTCTTTGGAAGGAATGATGCTAAAGCTGAAACTCCAGTACTTTGGCCACCTCATGCAAAGAGTTGACTCATTGGAAAAGACTCTGATGCTGGGAGGTATTAGGGGCAGGAGGAGAAGGGGACGACAGAGGATGAGATGGCTGGATGGCATCACTGACTCAATGGACGAGAGTCTGAGTGAACTCCGGGAGTTGGTGATGGACAGGGAGACCTGGCATGCTGCGATTCACGTGGTCACAAAGAGTCAGACACGACTGAGCGACTGAACTGAGCTGAACTGAAGGCTCACTTCACTTCACATTCCAGGATGTCTGGCTCTAGGTGAGTGATCACACCATTGTGATTTTCTGGGTCATGAAGGTCTTTTTTGTATAGTTCTTCTGTGTATTCTTGGCACCTCTTCTTAATATCTTCTGCTTCTTTTAGATCCGTATCATTTGTGTCCTTTATTGAGCCCATCTTTGCATGAAATGTTCCCTTGGTATCTCTAATTTTCTTGAAGAGATCTCTAGTCTCCCATTCTATTGTTTTCCTCTATTTCTTTGCACAGATCACTAAGGAAGGCTTTCATATCTCTCCTTGCTATTCTTTGGAATTCTGCATTCAGATGATTATATTTTTCCTTTTCTCCTTTGCCTTTCGCTTTTTTTTTTTTTTTTTTTTTTGATAGCTGTTTGTAAGGCCTCCTCAGACAACCATTTTGCCTTTTTGTATTTCTTTTTCTTAAGGATGGTGTGGATCACTGCCTCCTGTGTAATGTCAGGTGTCCATATTCTTCAGGCACTCTATCAGATCTAGTCCCTTAAATCTATTTCTCACTTCCACTGTATAATCATTAGGGGTTTGATTTAGGTTATAGCTGAATGTTTTAGGTGTTTTCCCTACTTTCTTCAATTTCAGTCTGAATTTGGCAATAAAGAGTTCATGATCTGTGCCACAGTCAGTTCCTGGTCTTGTTTTTGCTGACTGTATAGTGCTTCTCCATCTTGGCTGCAAAGAATATCATCAGTATGATTTCAGTGTTGACCATCTGGTGATGTCCATGTGTATAGTCTTCTCTTGTGTTGTTGGAAGAGGGTATTTGGCATGAAGAGTGTGTTCTCTTGGCAAAACTCTATTAGCCTTTGCCCTGTTTCATTCTGTACTCCAAGGCCAAATTTGCCAGTTATTCCAGGTATTTCTTGACTAGCTATTTTTGCATTCCAGTCCCCTATAATGAAAAGGACATCTTTTTTGGGTGTTAGGTCTAGAAGGTTTGTAGGTCTTCATAGAACCATTAAACTTCAGCTCTTTAGTATTACTGGTCGGGGCATATACTTGGATTACTGTGATATTGAATGGTTTGCCTTGGAAACAGAGATTATTTTGTCACTTTTGAGACTGCATCCAAGTACTGCATTTTGGACTCTTTGGTTTACTATGATGGCTACTCCATTTCTTCTGAGGGATTCCTGCCCACAGTAGTAGATATAATGGTCATGTGAGTTAAATTCACCCATTCCGGTCCATTTTAGTTTGCTGATTCCTAAAATGCTGATGTTTACTCTTGCCATCTCCTGTTTGACCACTTCCAGTTTGCCTTGATTTATGGACCTAGCATTTCAGGTTCCTATGCAATATTGCTCTTTACAGCATTGGACTTTACTTCCATCACCAGTCACATTCACAGCTGGCTGTTGTTTTTGCTTTGGCTCTGTCTCTTCATTCTTTTTGGAGTTATTTCTCTACTGATCTCCACTAGCATATTGGGCACCCACCAACCTGGGGAGTTCATCTTTCAATGTCCTATCTTTTTGCCTTTTCATACTGTTCATGGGGTTCTCAAGGCAAGAATACTGAAGTGCTTTGCCATTCCCTTCTCCATTGGACCACATTTTGTCAGAACTCTCCACCGTGACCCATCTGTCTTGGGTGGCCCTACACAGCATGGCTCATAGTTTCACTGCGTTAGACGAGCCTGTCTTCTTTGTGATCAGACTGGTTAACATTAGCTGATGTTAGAGATTTGTTTTATGGTGTGGGGAAATCTCCACACAAACACTGAAATTGGTTCCAGAACATTTATTATCGTATATCATTTAAAAGTTAACTGTAAATATATATTAAATACATAATATTATTAAAAATATTGTGTTGCCTTCTTAATGGATGGGTATAAAGATCCTTATTTATATTGTAGAGTATTTTCATATAGAGCATTATGATTTTTATCTGAACTCTCATTTAATTCATCATTAATTTTCATAATGTTCTAAGGGGTTTCATTTAATTCAGAGATACTTTTGATAAGTATTGTATTAGAAGACAATAAGGAAAAATATTCCCCTAAGCCAAGCTGGACTATCATTTATTTCTCCACTCTGAAAGCTAATTTCTTTTCTTTATGGTTTGATGACTACAAAACAAAGATTGTGCAGTTACAGTAAAACTCAGTGAGTATCAATAGATCTAAATTTTCTATAAACTCTTGATTATCTGAAGGCCAATTAACAAGTTTTCAGCTATAAGTGGCTGTAGCTCTTCTCAGGTCTCTGGCTGCCTACCCTTAGGGCTCAGAGCTACTTTTCAGCACCTCACAAAGTAGGCAGGAGGAAAGAAAAATAAGGCAATTTGGCTCCTTGACAATATCTTTGGAATAATTGGATTTGGGGAGAAAGATTCAAAATAGACCATGGCAAGATACAAACACACAGTTCCCATTTGTTGTGAATACAGGTTTGTGCTCTGCTTGATTTCAGAGGCTTGGTCAGTGGGTTGTGCATAATAGACAGATGGTTCTAAAGTTGGAGTCACTCTATGCTGAAATTCTAAATTTTAAACATAATTAAAAGTCCTCTCTACCACCAATTTACCCTAGCCAGTAATTATTATTGAGAATTATTCTAACAGTGTATAGTTACCAGGGAACATATATGATTTTTAAATGTGTCTCGCTTTATCTATTTAAACAAAAACAAAAACCTTCTGCAGATCAAAATACTAATTATCAGTCCCATTTTTCAGTTGATAAAACTGAAGTAAGGGCAAATAAATAGGTTTTTTTTCCCTCAGACATGTTGTCACAACTTTTGCTCTGAAACAGCATTTGTCAAATTGCGGCTCAGGAAAGCCAATCTGGATGGCAAAGAATAGGATTAAATTGTGATCAGGAAATTAGCCAAAGGTTCCTAACATCCATCCTAAAGTACAGTGTGGAAAATGGAATGTTGCTTGCCATTCCAGTAAACAATGAATGTTGCTAGCTATAAAGTCTTTAGCTACTACAGTTTCTTGCCCCACCATCCCCATGACAGTGTACCCTCAGGGGAATTCAGGATGGACAGAAACAGGATACTGGCCCTAGATAGTTAAGGTGAATATCTAAGGTATAATTTCAATGAGCCTAGACTCTTGCTTCTTCTAATACATAGAAAAGCACCAAAATCATTAATTCTCCATGTCTGTTTTGGGAACTAACAGTAATCTTTTGAAGTTCAACTACATTGTTTTAGAGCAAAAACTACTATATATTCTGTTTCCTCCCTTACCTCTCTGGAGCAGTTCCTTAGAGCTGAAAGGCTGTCTCCTGGACTATAGTTCTCAGTAAATATTACTTAACTTGAAACTTTCAGGTTGTATGTTTTTCTTCAGTCAATAACAGGTGTTGCAGTAAGTCAGTCAATGCAGTCGCTCAGTCATGTCTGACTCTGCAACCCCATGGACTGCAGCATGTCAGGCCTCCCTGTCCGTCACCAACTCCCAGAGCTTACTCAAACTCATGTCCATCGAGTTGGTGATGCCATCCAACATCTCATCCCCTGTCGTCCCCTTCTCCTCCCGCCTTCAATCTTTCCCAGCATCAGGGTCTTTTCCAATGAGTCAGTTCTTCTCATCAGGTGGCCAAAGGATTGGAGCTTCAGCTTCAGCATCAGTCCTTCCTGATGGTTTGCCTCAGAGAACCCTGCCCCTTGGCCTGACTCTTAAATGGAAGTGCCTTTGTTCAGATTCCTGTCCACCTGTGGATGGCAGGCAGGAAGGAAGAAAGTAACACTTTCCCTCCCTGAGGTTTGCCATTCTAGGAGATGTTCGCAAAACTAATGGCCTTTTTACCTTGGTTCCTCACTTCCCCTCATCTCTGATCTATAAAAGTACCTGGCATCCAGATGCCAATAAGATGGTTATTTTGAGGTGCTAGCCTGCCATCTTCTTGGTATGCCAGCTCCCTGATTAAAGTCTCTTCCTTGCCTCAATTGCAGTTGTGGTTCCAGATCACCATGATAAAGCAGATATATAATAAAAGAGGTCACACAATTATTTTTTCCCAGTGCATACAAAAGTTATATTTATACTCTATGGTAACCTATTAAGTGTATAATAACATTATGTCTAAAAATGTAGTAGTGGTGGTGGTGGTAGTAGTAGTATTAGTGTTAGTTGCTTAGTTGTGTCTGACTCTTTGCGACCTCATGGATTGTAGCCCACCAGGCTCCTCTGTCCAAGGGATTTCCCAGGCAAGAAGACTGGAGTGGATTGCCATTTCCTTTTCCAGAGGATCTTCCTGACCCAGGGATCAAACCTGTGTCTCCTGCATTGCAGGCAGATTCTTTACCATCTGAGCTATAGGGAAGTCCTCAAAAACAACGTACGTCCCATAATTTAAAAAAAAGTTTATTGTTAAAAAATGCTAACCATCATCTGAGCCTTCAGCAAATCATAATCTTTTTGCAATAGTAACATCAAAATCAACTACCACAGATCACCTCCAATATAATAATGAAAACGTTTTAAATATTGTGAGAATTAGTAAAATGTGACACCAAGAGGTGTGACGTGAGCAAATACTGTTGGAAAAATAGCATTAAAAGACTTGTTTGAGAGTTAAAAGAGTTGTTTTATTGTACTGCGAAGTACAGTAAAACAAGATATGCTTGTACTCACTTCAATTAAAACTTCAAGAGTACTCACTGGCTAAGGAACAAGTGTTTACTTTATTGAGGGTTCATTCTTTGTTATGCTGTAGGAGGCCAGTGTGAAATAGAGTGTGGTGTCATCAAAAGTCGAGGAGGTAGAGAATGGGCTCTGTCAGCCATTTCCCCTATGTCCCCCATCAGAAAAATTATGAACCCTAAAGGTCAAGCATTAAAATAGTACTTGGAAGTGGCTTTAGTTATGGCGAACTTAATATAAAGAAAAATTTTCCAAAATTCATCTTTGAGAGCCTAGTTTTTCAGGCTAAACTACTGATACTACTATGGAATATAAGAAAGCCATTGTTTTAATCAAGGGAGGTTCCAAAGGGAGGTTCCTTTAAAGCTAAGATATGGAGCAAAAGAATAAAAATCCATGTCTGCAACCATTTAACATTCTATATTTATATTGTCCATTAAAAATAATATAAACAAATTTGGAGGGAATAATTTCAATTTCTTTAAAACTATAGCACATGTATATACTATATATATATTAGTATGGAGTATAGTACACATATACAAAATACATCCATAAAAATAAGATTTAAATATATATTCACCCTGAATACAGAGTTAGCACATGACAAATATTAAGCTCTTAATTCCACTTCATACCTCTTATTTGCATACCCAATAGATTTGTTCACAAAAGCCTAACTCATCAAAAGACCCAGGGAACAAAGCTCATTCATGTACAAACAAAAATAACAAAATCAACAGTATCCTTCTTCTTCTCCTCTCCCCTGAATAAACATTGACATGAAACCCACTTTTCCAAGCACAGTAGTTCATACTGAGCTGCTGAGATCTTTCTAATTCCCACACCTTTCTTAACCAGACGAGTGTTAGTACTTCTTCAAAGATACAGTAGTGTCACAAACCCTACAGGCTTACTACTCCCTTGGGGACCATAGTTTATCTTTTTGGTAGAATATTATCTCTTTATTCCCATGTGAGTGTGTCTACACATAGGCTATTCATTTGGGGATGCTAATTAGTAAGCTATTGCTTAAGAAGATTAATGGTGGTAGTAATCCCTTTGATCTCCCTCTGTGGCCCCTAGGATAATTTCCTGCCTTTACAGAAACCAGTTACTCCTTCATAGAAGAAAAATAGGTTCATTGTTCTTGTTTTGTAATTTTGTACTTACTAAGTGCTACGTCTGCAAAGGATTCATAAGACCATGATTTTTTAAGCTCTCCTAGTCTTTAATGGGGTGATTATATATGATCATTAAAAGCTTAAAGAAAAAAAAATGATAACAGAAAAAGGTCATTTTGAAACCTCTATTTTTTTTTTTACTGTTCATTTAAGGGACTGTTAGTATACTTACCCTCTGTCTAACCCATTTTTCACACTGCTACCAGAATAATAGTCTTGAAGCAGAGTTATGATGCCACACTCCTGTTCAAATCCTTTCATGACTCACAATAGCATATGAAGTAAAGTTAATTCATCTTAGAGTCTATTATTGAGAGATTCCTCTGAGTGAGACATTATGGGAATACAAAGAAAAATAGGTGAAATAACTACCTTCAAGGAATTCACAATGCATGAGGAAAGAAGACATTGATGAAAAAGTAATGTGCTAGATGACACAATGGAAATATACTTGGGATGCTATGTACCAAGGAGGAGAGAGTATTTAATAAAATTGAAGGCTAAAGATGGGAGGAATAGGAGTCAGGGATAGGATAGATCTTCATAGAGTTGATGAGGGCAGAGCTCAGTCATATTAACTTAATAAGTTATTCTCAAGACAAACTGGCGAATTCATTTATTACAGCAGTGTTACCACCCATAAGCAAAAACAAGGCATGCTTATACAAAAGGCTTGAGACACACAAGGAATGCAATTGCTTCTGTTTCTCAAAGGAAATGGAATACAATTCATAGGTGATTGGTGATAAATCTGGAAAAGTATGTTAGCTCCAAAGTATTTAAATATGATCACAAGGGTTTAAGCAGGGTACTTATCTGTACAGATGTTTTTTCAATTGATAAATCTTAAAATGTAAAGGTTGGACTAGAAGAGAATGAAGGCAAGGAAACCAAGTAGGAAGCTATTGTAATGGTTCAGTCAAGAAAGAAGCAACAAAGTCCTGAAGCTTGGTAGCAGTGGTGTGAATGGAGAGGAAGAGGTAGATTCATTAGGGATTTGAGAAGCAGGAATGAAATGACTTGGGGATTGATTAATGGCAGGATGTAATGACAAAAATGTCTAAGATGATCTTCAAATTTTTAACGTTGATAACTCTAACTGGGTAAAGACAGAAAATGAAGGAAAAGGAATGCAATGGAGGGAAAGAGGACTAATTAGAGTTTGGATATATGGAGTTTGGAGATGGTCTTTTAGTGATTATATAAGGCCCTCCATGATCTATGGAGTTCCTACTCCTTTCTAGTCTCATCTATTACATCTTTACCAAATGCTGTGCTGACTATACTTATTGTTTCCTGAAAAACCGTGCTCACTCCCTTCCCTATGTACTTGCTCAGAAGTAGTAGTTTGACTTGTTAATGGTGCCCTCTAATTTATTTATTAATTCAGGCATTTATTAGAAATACTTTTTATGCATCTATTATGTGCAAGGTCCTTTTTGAGATGAGGTCCTGTTTGAGATGTTGGAAATATATCAGGAAACCAAACAATCAAGTCCCTGTTGTCCCAGTGGGGGAAGAAGAGGGTAGTATGACTCAAGAGAGTAGCATTGAAACATATACATGTGTGCTGAGTGCTAAGTCACTTCAGTTGTGTCTGACTCTTTGCGACCCCATGGACTGTAGCCTGCCAGGCTCCCTCTGTCCATGGAATTCTCCAGGCCAGAATACTGGAGTGGGTTGCCATTCCCTTCTCCAGGGGATCTTCCCAACCCAGGGATCGAACCCAGGTTTCCCACATTGCAGAGGAATTCTTTACCTCTAGCACCACCTGGGAAGTCTTCTTCACCTGAGAAGTTTCTTCATTTGGGAAGAAACATATACATTACCACATGTAAAACAAATAGCTGGTGGGAAGTTGCTTTATAACACAGGGAGTTCAGTCTGGTGCACTGTGACAACCTAGAGGGGCAGGGTGGGATGGAGGAGTGGGAGAGAGGTTCAAGGAGGAGAAGACACGTGTATACCAATGGCTGATTCATGTTGATGAATGGCAGAAATCAACACAACACTGTAAAGCAATTATCCTCCAATAAAAAATAAATTAATTAAAAAATAAAACTTTACAAAAGCAAGCAAACAAACAAAACCCCCAAAGACTGCCAATTAAAAAAAAAAAAAACTTGTTGTCCAATTTTTCTAAATATACCTATAGCTCTTGAAGTATCTTCCATGAACATTTCTTAGATTACATGAGTAAAATCACATTAGTATTCAGTTATATAGCATTTTGTCATCTATGTTATAGTGGATCTATCATAAGCATCCATCATAGTTTATATTTATTGTGTGAATACTCTCTAGACCAATACTGTCCAGTATAATGTTTTACAATAATGGAAATATTCTATATTACACCATCTAATAGAGTAACCATTAACCACACATAGCTATTGAATACTTGAAATGAATCTAGTATGACTGAGCAGCTGAATTTTAAATTTTATTTAATTTTCATGAATAGAAATTTAGTTATCCGTAGATGGCTAGTGGCTACCGTATTCAACAACACTTTGGACCACTACCTTGTGGTGGGTAAGGACAATGATTCTCCTATAAGTCAATATATCATTTAATTATCTAAGCTTTGGGATGATACATAGCTGAATTTGAATTACGATTTTACCATTTGTTGGTTTCTAGGTTCAGGCAGTTTGGGTAACTTCTATGGGTGCATGCTAAGTCGCCTCAGTCATGTCCGACTCTTTAAAACCCTATGAACCATAGTCCGCCAGGCTCCTCTGTCCTTGGGATTCTCCAGGCAAGAATACTGGAGTGTGCCATGTCCTCCTCCAGGGGATCTTCCTGACCCAAAGATCAAACCCACGCCTTTTATGTCTCCTGCACTGCTGCTGCTGCTAAGTCACTTCAGTCGTGTCTGACTCTGTGTGACCCCATTAGAAGGCAGCCCACCAGGCTCTGCTGTCCCTTGCATTCTCCAGGCAAGAACACTGGAATGGGTTGCCATTTCCTTCTCCAAAGTATGAAAGCGAAAGTGAAGTCGTGTCTGACTAGTCACAACCCCATGGACTGCAGCCTACCAGGCTACTCTGTCGATGGGATTTTCCAGGCAAGAGTACTAGAGTGGGTTGCCATTGCCTTCCCCGCTCCTGCACTGGGAGGCAGGTTCTTTACCACTAGCACCACCAGGGAAGCCCTGGGTAATGTCTATGGGTCTCAATTTTTTTAAGGAATAGTGATAGGATCAAACTTTCAGGGTTACTGCGAAGTTAAAGTAACACGATTGTACAACTTCTCCTTTCCAGAAGATAGACTAGATATATTTTCCACTATTTTTTTTCCTGTTAAGTATATTTAAAACCTATGGATATGATATGATATGTGAAACAAAGAGATGATTCTGTTTCAGAGTCAAAAAGACTCTGAGAGATGAATGGAAGCCAGATCAGCTGGTAAGCTGTGAACTCAAAGAATGATATAGCAGGGAGTTCCCTCAATTCTACTTTTAAGCTTCCCTGGTGGCTCAGACAGTAAAGCGTCTGCCTGCAATGCAGGAGACCCGGGTTCAATCCCTGGGTTGGGAAGATCCCCTGTAGAAGGAAATGGCAACCTACTCTGGTATTCTTGCCTGGAAAATCCCGTGGTCGGAGGAGCCTGATAGGTTACAGTCCATGAAGTCGTAAAGAGTTGGACATGACTAAGCAACTTCACTTCACTTTTTCAAGATACAGTCTTGAAGAAACCAGCAACCTAGTAATATCAACAGGCATACACATTAAAAATAGAGCCTGCTTTCTCTAGCCAAAAGACCAGGAAAGGGGTAGCCTAATAAGACAGAAAACTTTTGGTCAATAACCACTCTAGTGAAACACCACAGAAAAAATTTTGGACCCACTCCCACCAGCAAAAGCAAAAGGAAGAGCCTAGACTTGCACTCTTTCTAGGCTGATGTAAGGTGTTCTGGTCTTCCCTGCCCTCTTTGTGGTGGTATCAAAAAAAGTTGAATAAGCTGCTAGGACTTTTATCCCCAACTGGTGGTAACAAGCTAGCCTCCTATCTAGTGGTGTCGGTAGAGACTGTGGGGAGTACTGAGGTATCCTTCTTTCCTCCCAACTGAGGAGGTGTCAGAGGAGGCCTAGCAAGAGTCAGGAATTTTAATGTCTTGTGGGAGAAATATCAATAACCTCAGATATGCAGATAACACCACCCTTATGGCAGAAAGTAAAGAGGAACTAAAGAGCCTCTTGAGGAAAGTGAAAGGAATGTGAAAAAGCTGACTTTAAACTCAACATTCAGAAAACTAAGATCATGGCATCTGGTCCAAACACTTCATGGCAAATAGATGGGAAAACAATGGAAACCATGAGATACTTTATTTTCTTGGGCTCCAAAATCACTGCAGATGGTGACTGCAGCCATGAAATTAAAAGATGCTTGCTCCTTGGAAGAAAAGCTATGACCAACCTAGACAGCATATTAAAAAGCAGAGACATTTCTTTGCCAAAAAAGGTCCATCTAGTCAAAGCTATGTTGTTTTTGTTTGTTTGTTTGTTTGTTTTTTTACTTTACAATATTGTATTGGTTTTGCCATACATCAACATGCATCTGCCACGGGTGTACACGTGTTCCCAATCCTGAACCCCCTCCCACCTCCCTCCCCATACCATCCCTCTGGGTCATCCCAGTGCACCAGCCCCAAGCATCCTGTATCCTGCATCGAACCTGGACTGGCGATTCGTTTCTTATATGATATTATACATGGTTTAATGCCATTCTCCCAAATCATCCCCTCCTCCCTCTCCCACAGAGTCCAAAAGACTGTTCTATACATCAGTGTCTCTTTTGCTGTCTCACATACAGGGTTGTCATTACCATCTTTCTAAATTTCATATATATGCGTTAGTATACTTACCGTATTGGTGTTTTTCTTTCTGGCTTACTTCACTCTGTATAAAAGGCTCCAGTTTCATCCACCTCATTAGAACTGATTCAAATGTATTCTTTTTAATGGCTGAGTAATAGTCCATTGTGTATATGTACCACAGCTTTCTTTATCCATTCATCTGCTGATGGACATCTAGGTTGCTTCCGTGTTCTGGCTACTATAAACAGTGCTGCAATGAACATTGGGGGTACACGTGTCTCTTTCAGTTCTGGTTTCCTCGGTGTGTATGCCCAGCAGTGGAATTGCTGGGTCATATGGCAGTTCTATTTCCAGTTTTTTAAGGAAAAGCTATGGTTTTTACAGTAGTCATGTATGGATGTGAGAGTTGGACCATAAAGAAATCTGAGCACTGAAGGACTGATGCTTTTGATCTGTGGTGTTGGAGAAGACTCTTGAGAGTCCCTTGGAATGCGAGGAGATCCAACCAGTCCATCCTAAAGGAAATCAGTCCTGACTATTCAGTGGAAGTACTGGTGCTGAAGCTCCAAAACTATGGCCACCTGATGCAAAGAACTGACTCACTGGAAAAGATCCTGATGCTGGGAAAGATTGAAGGCAGGAAGAGAGGGGATGACAGAGGATGAGATGGTTGGATGGCATCACCGACCTGATGCTCATGAGTTTGAGCAAGCTCTGGGAGTTGGTGATGGACAGGGAAGCCTGCTGTTCTGCAGTCCATGGGGTTGCAAAGAGTCGGACATGACTGAGTGACTGAACTGAACTGACTGGTAATAAGGCCACCACCCTTAGTGACAGTGGAGGCCTTATGAGGAACAATAAGGGGGCACTTCTAGCCTTCTAAACTTTTGAGGCATGAGAGAAGGCATAATGGGTAACTAGAATACTCACTTTGCTCAGCAGGGGCAAGGATAAGTTATATATATATATATAATATATATATATATATATATATATATATATATATATATATATATATATATATATATAAATACCAAAAGCAACCATTAAAAAGCTACAGAAACAAACACACTCAAAAACACTATTGATAAGGGCTTACCTGGTAGTACAGTGGCTAAGAATTCACCTGTTAATGCAGGGGACACCTGTTAAATCCCTGATCCAGGAATATCCCACATGCCACAGAGCGAATAAGCTCTTGTGCCACAACTACTGAAGCCCACACCTAGAACCTAGAGCAAGAGAAGCCCCTCCACTTCCTGCAAGTAGAGAAAGTTTGTGTGCAGCAATGAAGACTCAACACAGCCAGAAATAAATGTCAATAAATAATAAAAAAGAAAAAAAAACTATTGATAGATGAAAATGAAATTTTGTTGTTGTTCAGTCACTAAGTTGTGTCCAACTCTTTGTGACCCCATGAACTGCAACAAGCCAGGCTTCCCTGTCCTTCACTATCTCCCAGAGCTTGCTGAGCTCCACTCAAACTCACGGACTTTGATGCCATCATTGATGCCATTCAACCATCTTATCCTCTGTTGCCTCCTTCTCCTCTTGCCCTCAGTCTTTCCCAGCATCAGGGTCTTCTCTAATGAGTCAGTTCTTTGCATCAGATGGCTAAAGTATTGGAGCTTCAGCTTCAGTATCAGTCCTTCCAATGAATATTCAGAGTTGATTTCCTTTAGGATTGACTGGTTTGGTCTCCTTGAAGTCCAAGGGATTCTCAAGAGTCTTCTCCAGCACCACAATTCAAAAGCACAAATTCTTCAGCACTCAACCTTCTTCATGGTCCAAGTCTCACATCCGTACATGACTACTTAAAAAATATTTAAGTAAAACACAGAAAGGCAGCAAAAAGTAATCAGAGAAATGAAAACCAGAAGAAACAGAAAAAAAATAAATAAATGGCAGATGAAGCTATAAGATATCAATAGTTTCCTTAAAAATAAGTGGTCTAAGTGGTGCTAGTGGTAAAGAACCTGCCTGCCAATTCAGGAGACATAAGAGATTGGGTTTGATCCCTGGGTGAGGAACATCACCTTGAGAAGGGCATGGCAACCCACTCCAGTATTCTTGCCTGGAGACTTCAATATTCCCTCTCAACAATTGACATAACAAATTGAAAAAAAAAATCCACAAGAGTATAGAATTTAACAATAACATCAAACACGCTGATCTAATTGATCTTTATAGAGCACTTCATCCCCCTAAAGCAGAAAACACTTTCTTTTAAGGTTCTCATGGAAGATATACTAAGATAGACCACATTTTGGACTATAAAACAAACCAAAATTTTTAAAGCAATTGAAAGCATTCAGAGAATGTTTTCTGACCACAGTGGAATCAAACTAAAAATCAATAACAAGAGAATAACAGGAAAATCCCAGGAGACTTGGGAAACAGACACAGTTCTAGATAATACCTGGGTCAAAGAGGGAGTATTAAAGGAAATAAAAAATGTATTAAATGGAATGAAAATCCAACATGTTAAAATTTGTGGCACAAATTAAAGCAGTGCTGAGAGGGAAATTTATGGCACATATGCATACATTAGAAAAGAGAAAACATTTCAAAGTGGTAAACTAATCTCTTAAGAATCTAAAAAAAGAAGGGCAAGATAAATCTGAAGCAAGCTGAAGGAGTAAAATAATAAAAAGCTGAGATCAATGAAATTAAAAACAGAAAAACAATAGAGAAAATAAATGAAATAAAGAGTTGATTATTTTAAAAGACCAATAAAATTTACAAATTTTGAGCAAGACTGACGGAAAGAAGAGATAAGATACAAAATCCCAACACCAGGAATTAAACAGGATATCACTAAAGACCCTGCAGACATGAAAAACATAATAAGGGGATAATATGAACAACTATTCAAAAATAAATTAGACAACTTACATGAAATGGATCACTTCCTTGAAAAATACAAATTACCACAATTTGTTCAATACAAAATATATAATTTGAATAACAACATAAATATTAAGGAAATTGAATTCATAAATTAAAAATGCCCCCAAAGAAATCTTCATGATCAGAAATCTGTAGAATTCTACCATATATTTAAAGAAGAATTAAAACCAATTCCATGAAATTTCTTCCAAACAATTTAAAGAGGGAACACTTGGTAATTCATTTTATGAAACTACTGTTAACTCTGATACTAAAACAAGACAAAGATACTATAAAAAAGAAAATTATATGCCAGTATCTCTATGAATATAGATGTAAAAATCCTCAACATAGTATTCAATTAAATCCAGCAGCATATTAAAAGAGTTACACACCATACCCAAGTGGCATTTATCACTATAATTGCAACAGTGTTTCAACACATGAGTATCAATGTATTTTTTATACATATGCAATTTATTCTCCAGTCTTCCCTGGTGGCTCAGATGGTAAAGAATCTGTATGCAACACAGAAGACCTGGGTTCAGTCCCTGGCTCAGGAAGATCCCCTGGAGAATGAAATGGGAACCCACTCCAGTATTTTTGCCTGGAGAATTCCATGGACAGAGGAGCCTGGAGGCCTGTAGTACACGGGGTCACAAAGAGTCAGACACAACTGAGTGACTAACACACACACATACACACGCTATTCTCTACAGATACATATTTTTTTGCTTTATAGAAACTAAAATACCCGTCAGGAACATCTGTTAAAACTGATAAATTGAAACTTATAGATTAAAAAAATTTAGCTCTGTGGAAGAAGTCCTTGTAAGGATGAAAGTGTAAGTTATGGATTGGGATCAGATCAGTCGCTCAGTCGTGTCCGACTCTTTGGAAGGAATGATGCTAAAGCTGAAACTCCAGTACTTTGGCCACCTCATGCAAAGAGTTGACTCACTGGAAAAGACTCTGATGCTGGGAGGGATTGGGGACAGGAGGAGAAGGGGACGACAGAGGATGAGATGGCTGGATGGCATCACTTACTCGGTGGACGTGAGTCTGGGTGAACTCCGGGAGTTGGTGATGGACAGGGAGGCCTGGCATGCTGCGATTCATGGGGTCGCAAAGAGTCGGACATGACTGAGTGACTGATCTGATCTGATCTGATCTGATATACTTGACAGTAAAATGTGAAATAGTATAGCAACTCTGGGAAAGTTTGTCAGTCAAGAGCAAACCAAAAACCTAAATAAATAAATAAAAGCTCTAAACTTGTGACTAGCATTCAGTTCTGTTCAGTCACTCAGTAGTGTCTGACTCTTTGCAACCCCATGAATCGCAGCAGGCCAGGCCTCCCTGTCCATCACCAACTCCTGGAGTTCACCCAGCCTAACGTCCACCGAGTAAGTGATGCCATCCAGCCATCTCATCCTCTGTCGTCCCCTTCTCTTCCTGCCCTCAATCCCTCCCAGCATCAGAGTCTTTTCCAATGAGTCAACTCTTCGCATCAGGTGGCCAAAGTACTGGAGTTTCAGCTTTAGCATCATTCCTTCCAAAGAAATCCCAGGGCTGATCTCCTTCAGAATGGACTGGTTGGATCTCCTTGTAGTCCAAGGGACTCTCAAGAGTCTTCTCCAACACCACAATTCAAAAGCATCAATTCTTCGGTGCTCAGCTTTCTTCATAATCCAACTCTCACATCCATACATGACCACTGGAAAAACCATAGCCTTGACTAGATGGACCTTTGTTGGCAAAGTAATGTCTCTGCTTTTGAATATGCTATCTAGGTTGGTCATAACTTTCCTTCCAAGGAGTAAGTGTTTTTTAATTTCATGGCTGCAATCACCATCTGCAGTGATTTTGGAGCCCCCAAAAATAAGTCTGACATTGTTTCCACTGTTTCCCCATCTATTTCCCATGAAGTGATGGGACCGGATGCCATGATCTTCGTTTTCTGAATGTTGAGCTTTAAGCCAACTTTTTCACTCTCCACTTTCACGTTCCTCAAGAGGCTTTTGAGTTCCTCTTCACTTTCTGCCATAAGGGTGGTGTCATCTGCATATCTGAGATTATTGATATTTCTCCTGGCAATCTTCATTCCAGCCTGTGCTTCTTCCAGTCCAGCGTTTCTCGTGATGTACTCTGCATATAAGTTAAATATGCAGGGTGACAATATACAGCCTGACATACTCCTTTTCCTATTTGGAACCAGTCTGTTGTTCCATGTCCAGTTCTAACTGTTGCTTCCTGACCTGCATATAGGTTTCTCAAGAGGCAGGTCAGGTGGTCTGGTATTCCCATCTCTTTCAGAGTTTTCCACAGTTTATTGTGATCCACACAGTCAAAGGCTTTGGCATAGTCAATAAAGCAGAAATAGATGCTTTTATGGAACTCTTTTGCTTTTTCCATGATCCAATGAATGTTGGCAATTTGATCTCTGGTTCCTCTGCCTTTTCTAAAACCAGCTTGAACATCTGGAAGTTCACGGTTCACATATTGCTGAAGCCTGGCTTAGAGACTTTTGAGCATTACTTTACTAGCGTGTGAGATGAGTGCAATTGTGCGGCAGTTTGAGCATTCTTTGGCATTGCCTTTCTTTGGGATTGGAATGAAAACTGACCTTTTCCAGTCCTGTGGCCACTGCTGAGTTTTCCAAATTTTCTGGCATATTGAATGCAGCACTTTCACAGCATCATCTTTCAGGATTTGAAATAGCTCAACTGGAATTCCATCACCTCCACTAGCTTTGTTCATAGTGATGCTTTCCAAGGCCCACTTGACTTCACATTCCAGGATGTCTGGCTCTAGGTCAGTGATCACACCATCATGATTATCTGGGTCATGAAGATCTTTTTGTACAGTTCTTCTGTGTATTCTTGCCACCTCTTCTTAATATCTCCTGCTTCTGTTAGGTCCCTACCATTTCTGTCCTTGATCGAGCCCATCTTTGCATGAAATGTTCCCTTGGTATCTCTAATTTTCTTGAAGAGATCTCTAGTCTTTCCCATTCTGTTGTTTTACTCTATTTCTTTGCATTGATCGCTGAAGTAGGCTTTCTTATCTCTTCTTGCTATTCTTTGGAACTCTGCATTCAGATGCTTATATCTTTCCTTTTCTCCTTTGCTTTTCGCTTCTCTTCTTTTCACAGCTATTTGTAAGGCCTCCCCAGACAGCCATTTTGCTTTTTGCATTTCTTTTCCATAGGAATGGTCTTGATCCCTGTCTCCTGTACAATGTCACGAACCTCATTCCATAGTTCATCAGGCACTCTATCTATCAGATCTAGGCCCTTAAATCTATTTCTCACTTCCACTGTATAAACATAAGGGATTTGATTTAGGTCATACCTGAATGATCTAGTGGTTTTCCCTACTTTCTTCAATTTAAGTCTGTATTTGGCAATAAGGATTTCATGATCTGAGTCACAGTCGGCTCCCGGTGTTTTTTTTGCTGACTGTATAGAGCTTCTCCATTTGTGGCTGCAAAGAATATAATCAATCTGATTTTGGTGTTGACCACCTGGTGATGTCCATGTATAGAGTTTTCTCTTGTGTTGTTGGAAGAGGGTGTTTGTTATGACCAGTGCATATTCTTGGCAAAACTCTATTAGTCTTTCCCCTTCTTCATTCCGTATTCCAAGGCCAAATTTGCCTGTTACTCCAGGTGTTTCTTGACTTCCTACTTTTGCATTCCAGTCCCCTATAAGGAAAAGGACATCTTTTTTGGGTGTTAGTTCTAAAAGGTCTTGTAGGTCTTCATAGAACCATTCAACTTCAGCTTCTTCAGCGTTACTGGTTGGGGCATAGACTTGGATTACTGTGATATTGAATGGTTTGCCTTGGAAACGAACAGAGATCATTCTGTCATTTTTGAGATTGCATCCAAGTGTTGCATTTCAGACTCTTTTGTTGACCATGATGGCTACTCCATTTCTTCTAAGGGATTCCTGCCCGCAGTAGTAGATATAATGGTCATCTGAGTTAAATTCACCCATTCCAGTCCATTTTAGTTCACTGATTCCTAAAATGTCAACATTCACTCTTGCCATCTCTTGTTTGACTGCTTCCAATTTGCCTTGATTCATGGACCTGACATTCCAGGTTCCTATGCAATATTGCTCTTTACAGCATTGGACCTTGCTTCTATCACCAGTCACATCCACAACTGGGTATTGTTTTTGCTTTGGCTCCATCCCTTCATTCTTTCTGGAGTTATTTCTCCACTGATCTCCAGTAGCATATTGGGCACCTACTGACCTGGGGAGTTCCTCTTTCAGTATCCTATCATTTTGCCTTTTCATACTGTTCATGGGGTTCTCAAGGCAAGAATACTGAAGTGGTTTGCCATTCCCTTCTCCAGTGGACCACATTCTGTCAGATCTCTCCACCATGACCTGCCCATCTTGGGTTTCCCCACGGGCATGGCTTAGTTTCATTGAGTTAGACAAGGCTATGGTCCTAGTGTCGGAGAAGGCAATGGCACCCCACTCCAGTACTCTTGCCTGGAAAATCCCATGGATGGAGGAGCCTGGTCGGCTGCAGTCCATGCAGTCGCTAAGAGTCGGACACGACTGAGCGGCTTCACTTTCACTTTCCACTTTCATGCATTGGAGAACTAAATGGCAACCCACTCCAGTGTTCTTGCCTGGAGAATCCCAGGGACGGGGGAGCCTGGTGGGCTGCCGTCTATGGGGTGGCACAGAGTCACACAACTGAAGCAACATAGCAGCAGCATGGTCCTAGTGTGATTAGATTGACTAGTTTTCTGTGAGTATGGTTTCAATGTGTCTGCCCTCTGATGCCCTCTTGCAACACCTACCATCTTACTTGGGTTTCTCTTACCTTGGGCGTGGGGTATCTCTTCATGGCTGCTCCAGCAAAGCGCAGCCATTGCTCCTTACCTTGGATGAGGGGTATCTCCTCACCGCCACCCTTCCTGACCTTCAACGTGGGATAGCTCCTCTAGGCTCTCCTGTGCCCGTGCAGCCATGGCTCCTTGGACGTGAGGTTGGTCCTGCCAGCCACTGCCTCTGGCCTAGCAATTGTACTCCTAGACATTTATCTCTGAAAACTTATGTTCAAACAAAAACTTGTACATGAATGCTTATAGCAGGTTTGTTTGTGATAACTCCAAACTGAAAATAACCCAAATTGTTCTTCAATCGATGAATGGTTAAACAAACAGTGGTATACCTTGGAATACTTACTTGGAAATAAAAACAAATGGAATATTGATACAAGCAACAAAGTAAATGAATCTCCAGAGAAGTATACTTAGTGAAAAACAGCTGATACTAAAACCTTATCTATTAAACAATTTGATTTATGCAACATTCTTGAAATGACAAAATTATAGACATGGTGAACTGATCAATGATTACGCTAGGTCAGGGACAGGGCAGAGGGTAGGGATGAGTGTGGGTGTGACTAAAAAAGAGGAAAATGAATGATCCCTGTGATGGAAATCTTCTGTATCTTGACTATACTAATGTCTATATCTTGGTTGTGATTTTGTACTACTTTCAGCAGATATTACCATTGGAGGAAATGTGTAAATGCTACATGCAGGATCTCTCTTTACTATTTGTTACAACTGCAAGTGACTCTATAATCATCTCAAGTTAAAAGCTAATTTATAGCTGAGTAATTCCATTGTGTATATGTACCACAACTTCCTTATCCATTCATCTGTGGATGGACATCTAGTTTGCTTCCATGTGCTACCTATTGTAAATGGTGTTGCAATGAACATTAGGGTATATCTTTCTTTTTCAATTATGGTTTCCTCAGAAAGAAAGACAAATACTGTATATTAACGCATATATTTGGAATCTAGAAAGCTAGGTACTGACCATCCTACGTGCAGTGCAGCCAAGGAGACACAAAGAACAGAATTTTGGACAAGTGGGAGAAGGAGAGGTGGGATGATTTGAGAGAATAGCATTGAAATGTGTACATTACCATATGCAAAACAGATAGACAGTGGGAGTTTAATATATAATGCAGGGAACCCAAAGCTGATGATGTATGACAACCTGGAGGGATGGGGTGGGGAGCAAAGTGGGAGGAGCCTTCAGGAGAGAGGGTACATGTGTATGCCTATGACCGATTCATGTTGACTTATGGCAGAGGCCATCACAATATTGCAATTATCCTACAATTAAAATAAATACATTGTTTAAAAGTTAATTTAAACATGAATGCATGTAACACGATTAGTACAATTAGGGACAATCAGTAAGTGCTAAATAAAAGATTTGATACAGTTTTGTTTTGTTGTGGCTATTTTTGCCTTGTCCTTGATGTTTTCCTTTTGGTCCATGGCTTGGGCCAGGGCTCCAAGGTAGTTACAAAGCTGTCTGGTGACTGCCGGGAGAGGCTTAAGACAGAAGCCCTGACTTCAGGGGGATGCAGAGGGGCCCTTCTAAGGTTTCTGGGCTCCTAGGCTGGTTGAGGGTGAACCTTTGGAAGAGTTACTGGCTCAACTCTCCCTCCACCCCACCCTCAGTCTGCAGGGGTTGGGGTATGGGCTATGGGTGGTTGTAATCTACTTGATGAGTTTCAGTTGCTCCTCCAGGAAGCCACTCTCTAGGAAGTCACAGGCATGGAGGTCTGTGCGAGCAGAACCCAGGGCAGGCAGGTCCAAAAAGGCCTGGCTCAGGTTCTTCTCCAGGCCTGTGGCAGTTTCCTCATTGTCTAGAGTTTTATCCCATTCATCTTGGGACAGCTTCTGCACTCCTGAAAGAGGGTAGGGACACTGCGACAGTTTTGAATCTTTAAGAGATGCTGAGCGCCCTTAAGCTTCTCCACCGTGAATTCACAGAAGTGACTCACCCCCTCCAGAGCCACAACCTCTTGATTGAAATAGAAGCCCAGAGAGAGGTAAGTGTTAGATCCAGGTTCAAGATGAGCCCATGGTTGATGGTGGCCTTCGTCTAAGTGGAATAATTCTGACGAATCTGGGTGCCCATGGTGGGTCAGCCATAACCAGTTAAGCAACAACAACAAAAAATAAAATGGCATTGGCTGGCCCAGGAGGCTGAGGAGGGCAGAGAAGATAGTTTCGGAGGATGTGATTGGAAAAGAGGCTGAAGGGTGGTCCGAGGCTGGAAGAAGGGGTGTCTACAAGTCTGGTACAAACAATGTTGAACCAAGAGATAGATCCATGGACCACTGGGTGTGCTATGAATAGTTTTAAATTGGAAGATAGTCACTACTTGTGAACAGATGAAAATTATAATTGCTAAGTATTGGCCTACGGATATTGACAGGTGAAATTATTTTACCGGTAATGAGAAAGAAGGCCTGAAATAAGAAAGGGTTACTCTGGTGAAAGAGGGAAAGGAAGGAAGGGAGGAAAATCTTTTGGGTAAAAGGATAGTAGAAAAAAAGGTAAATCAAGAGAGAATGAGACAAAATGGAGAGAGAGAGAAGAGGGAAGGAAGTAAAGGATGGAGAGAGAAAAGTGCAAGTAAACAAGAGGAAATCTTCCATACAAGTCAAGTAAAGGTTTAGCTTCTTGGTGGACATCAGTGACACTGTTATAAGGGGCAACACCCGTTCTTCTCCAATACTGGTAGAGAGATTCATTAGAAATTTACTCCTTTGAATTAATGACCTATGAAGACTAGGTCAAATGCCTTTCTGAGAGGTAACATGTTGCTCATCTCAGTTATTAGAACTCTTGCGTAAAGTCATTTATTAGTCACTTAAAGGATCTAGATAAAAGAGGGCAAATAACCCATTAGAAAGGAGTGATTAAAAATTCACAACATGTGATCTTAAATTGAGAGCATCTGGCAACAGTGGTCCCTGCTTATGTTAAAAGTGTTTGGGGATGAGGATGATGTGAGAGGCAGTGCCTACAGAAAGGTAGGTGAACAGTGAGGAACCTTCTGAAAATAAAATGCAATGTTTGTTTGAACCATGTGGAATTGCCATTTTAGTTGGTTAAGTAATGTTCCATATGGTTCCACCTAATATGTGTGAAAGCACTTGAGAAACTCTAGTAAAATGTTTATATGAATATGTTATTTTGAGGCAGGGGACAATCGCATTGGGGAAAAAAGGACAAGATATAGAGTCTGGAGACCTTCCTTATTAGTTCTAGCTTTGCCACTTCCTTGTGTGACCTTGAGTGCATCACTTCACCTGAGAAGTCTTCTGTCTTGGTCTGTGTGCGGGTTGGAAAGGAACTGCCAGACATGAGGCAGAATTAGAGGAGATGCTATTAGAACAGTGCACTGGCTCAAAGGAGAGCTGACCCCTTTTATGGGTTAGTAGTCAATGTTTACAGCCTCAAGACAAAGAAAAAATCCTGCTGGAAGGGTGGCATTAGGTGATTGGTTAGGGTGCTCTAGGTGGGTATTTTTACCTAATATGGGGGCCGGTTTAGGTCAGTGGGGCTCATGGCAATGGTTGCAATGGATCTAAGTCAGTTCCAGGGATGGCCTTGGTACAAGGCTTTACACCCGTGACCTTGGACTAGGGCTCCACATTCTCTTTTGTGAAATGAGAATGCTAACATTTCCCAATCTCTGTCCAACTTCAGAGCTTCTAGGTGAGGACAAAATGAGTTAGCTTATTTAAAAGTGCATTGCAAACCATACTGTTCCATCCAAATGCAAATGAATCAGGGTAAATGCTGTGTTCATATATCTGTCCAAATGCAAATGAATCAGGGTAAATGCTGTGTTCATATATATTAAAACAAGTTGTGTTAATTTTAGATGTAGATTTTTTTGTGTCTGCTTTTTTAACTTTTAACATTTTTTTCCTTTAGTGACATTTGAGATAATTAAATTATCTTAAACCATAGATGGAAAATTTTTGTTGTTGGATTCTAAGCTGCAGGTTTTTGAGGGGTATAGGGGGATTAAATGAAGAATGACCCCTGTCATATGAGAAAGGTGGGTTCAAGGTACAAAAATAATGTGAAGATCCCACAGCTTTCCTTACTCCCAACAAAACATCTTTGTTTTCTATTCTTTTTAAAGCCTGAAGAGTCAATCTGTTTTCTATGAAGTAAAAACACTTATATACTGTCAGACTCCTTGTCAAGCTGTATCATCATCTCTAATGACATGGAGGTGTTATTTAGTTTGTCCTTCATTTATCTGGCAGGCAACCAAATTGCATCCATGTTTTTCCACTCTTGATCATTGTCAAGAAGATTTTTTTCCTTTATACTTGTCAAAGTTAAAAGGGCTTGAAAAGTATTTAAGTGGGTAAGTGAAACATTTAATATTCTTGTAGGTTATTCTTCATTGATAAGAGCCTGTTGTGAATTTTTTCTTGTCACCCAGTTTGGAAGAAACAATCAGCAATCTAGCTTTAGCATGTCTCTATTACCATTTTAGACTGGGGAGGAAGGTTGTCATGGCCAGTACTACTGTCCCCATTTAGCTGATAGAGATATTGATATCCAGTAAGACTCTGCCTGTACACAAAGAAGATAAAACAACAAAAGTCAACAGTAGACAATCACCAGACTGCATCATGAAAAACACCAATTGGTACAGAGTGCTAAAGCAGGTTTCATAACCAATAATACACTTAAGCAAACATGCCTGTAGCAATGTCTATTAATCACACACACACATATAAAATAGTCCCATCCAATTATAGTGACTGATTTTGACTTACTACAGTGTATTTTGATGGCCATATATGACAATAACATTAGTAAAGTGTACAAATGATTTGTTTATATTGTGACATAATACTATCTTTAAAAAACTAGAACTAAGGCTTTAGGATAATTTATAACCTTCCAGTAAGTAGATATATGCCTAAACCAATCTGTACCCTGACATTTCACTTGTTCAATTATATTGTGAGATACTGCCATATGGTGTGGATTGTCTCATTTTATAGGATCCCTGTAACCTATCAATGGTATGTGCTATGCTTAGTGGCTCAGTCGTGTCCAACTATTTGGGACCCCATGGACTCTAGTCCATTAGGTTCCACTGTCCATGGAGATTCTCCACGCAAGAATACTGGAGTGGGTTGCCATGCCCTCCTCCAGGGGAATCTTCCCAGACCAGGGATTGAACCCAGGTCTCTCACATTGCAGGCAGATTCTTTACCATCTGAGCCACCAGGGAAGCCCTATCAATGGTATATATCCATTCATATTTCACATAGTAGATTTCATATGGTACCATGAGATATATGACACCATATCTAATCCTTTTGATTTGATAGACAAGTTGTTAGAAAAAAAAAAAAATCTCTTCTGGCTTGCCTAAATAACAAAATGCCTTTTATTTCCTGCTTGGAACCATCGATTTTCTATTCCTTCCAATCAGAGCCCACGTGTCTCATTTGTTGGTCACCTCATTTCACACTCTTCCATACTGTAGATTCATTTCCACTAAGCACCAATGAAACATTTCCTTACTTCAAAGTTTGGTTTGAAATTTATTTGTCTATGATGTATTCCTTACTGTACCAAAATGAATTTGGTTACGCCTTTATTGTACCTTTCCTTAGAACATTTGTTCATTACCAAGGCATTATTTTCATGTGTTCCTGAATGATAAGTATCTGGGAAACAGGATAAACTGGCATTCAATCAGTACTTAGGACTTTATTGATCACCTGCAATATACAAGCCACTTGAGAGTTCTAAAGAATAAAAAAAGAATAAGGGATGCCAGCACTCTGCAAGGCAGAATTAAATAATTAACAGATATACTGCAAAATGCTATGAGCAGAAAGGAAGAAACAAGTTTATTCAGTTTACTACTGTAGCTTGTTTCCACTTTCTTAATAGGATACTTTGCACAGAAGTATTTAATTTTGATGAAGTCCATTTTGTTTTTAAATTTTGTTGCTTGTGCTCTTGGTATCATATTTAGGAACCCTTTGCCAAAACCCAAAACATGAAAATCTGCAATTGTTTTCTTCTAAGACTTGTATAGTTTCAATTATTAAATGAATGTCTTTAATCCTTTTTGAGTAAATCTTTGTATATGGTGTGATATAGGTACACTTTGATTTTTTCATGTGGATATCCAGTTGTTCCAGCACTGCTTATTGAAAAGATTATTACCCTTGAATGATCTTGGCATCCTTGTTGAAAATCAGCTGAACATACTTGGGCTTTCAGTTCTGTTCCATGGATTAATATGCCTATCCTTATGCTACTACTACATGGTGTCATTGCTGTAGCTTTGTGGTCCATACTGAAATCAGGAAGTGTGAATCCTCCAATTTTTTTCATCTTTTTCAATATTGTCTCAGCTATTTGGAGTTCCTTGCAATTCCACATAAATTTAAAGATTGGCACTTCCATATCTGCACAAAAAGCCATTGGGCTTTTGATAAATGGAATATTTTGGAAATACATTGAATATTTTGGAAGTACATTGAATCTGTAGATTACTTTGAGTAATCCTGACAGTTTATAATATTGTCTTTGTGTTTATGAACATAGGATATCCTTCCACTTCTTTATATCTTTTTAGTGTACTTGAACAATATTTTGGACTTTTCACTGTAAAATTCTTGTATATTGATTCCTAAAGATTTTATTCTTTTTGAGCCTATAGTAAAGTTAATTGTTTTGTTTATTTTATTTTTTGATTCTGCATTGGCATTGTATAGAAAAAATCAATTTGTGTATATTCATTTTGTATCCTGCAATTTTACTGATTTTTTAGCTGTAAGCCTTTATTTATTTATTTTTTTGGTGTGTGTGTGTGAATTCTTTAGCATTTTTTTATATAAGGTTGTTTTGTCTGTGAACAGATTTAGTTTTACTTCTTCTTTTCTGTTTTAGCTACTTTCATTTCTCCCTCTTGTCAACTTTTCTAGCTAGAACTTCTTGGTATTATGTTGAATACCAGGGTGAAAGTGAATTTCTAGTCTTGTTTCTGAGCTTAGGGAAAAAGCTTTCACTTTTTCCACTAGTGAGTATAATATTAGCTGTGGGTTTGTCATGAATAACTTTATCATGTTGAGAAAGGCCCCTTTTATTCCTAGGTTTTGAGGGTTTTTATCATGAACGAGTGTTGAAATTTATCAGATGCTTTTCTTTCCTCAATTGAGATTGTGTTTGGTTTTTTTCCTCACCTCCATTTTACTAATGTGTTTGATTTTCGGATGTTGAAATACCCCTGCATTTCTGGGATAAATCCCACTTAGTCATGATATGTAGTCCTTTTAATACTGCTGGACTCTGGTAGTGTTCAATAGAGAGTTTGCATCTATAATATTTTCATGAGGGATATTGGTCTGTATTTTTCTTGTTTTGTCCTTGTCTGGCTTTGATATCAGGGTAATGCTGGCTTCATGGAATAGAGAGAATTACTTCCTTTTCTATTTTGGAAGAAGTTTTCAGAAGGATTTTGTTAATCTTCTTTAAATACCAGTGAAGCCATCTGGTCTTGGGCTTTTCATTTGTGGTAGGTTTTTGATTCAATCTCTATAGTTTTAGATGTGTTTCAGATTATCTATTTTTTGAGTCAGTTTTGGTAATTTGTGTGTTTCTATAAATTTGTCCATTTCATCTTGGTTAATATAATTTGTTGCTTTTCAGTTTATAGTATTTTCCTATAATCCTTTTATTTATATAACACCAGTAGTGATATCCCCATTTTAATTTCAGATTTTAAGTATCTGTGTCTCCTCTCTTTTTCTTAGTCACTCTAGCTAAAGAATTATCAATTTTGTTGATCTTTTCAAAGAACAAACTTTTGGTTTCATTAGTTTTTTAAAAAAAATTCTATCCATTCTGTAGTTTTTATTTTCTTCCCTCTGATAGTTTTGGATTTAGTTTGCTCTTTTTATAGTTCCTTAAGGTATAAGTTTTGGTGATTGGTTTTTGAGATCTTTCATCTTTCTTAAAGTAGTTTTTATAGTATATTTTTTCCATATAAGCACAGCCTTTGCTGCATCTAACAAGTTTTGGTATGTCATGTTTTGTTTTCACTAGTCTCTAAATATTTTCTAATTTCCCTTGTGATTTCTTTGATCTAGTGTTTGCTTGAGAGTGTGATATATAATTTTCATATATTTGTTAATTTTCCAGATTTCCTCTGATATTTTATTTCTAGTTTCATTCAATAAAATTCACTGTTGTCAGAGAAGGTAAACTGTATAACTTTAATTTTTAAAAATATATTGAGATTTTTTTTATGGGTTAACACAAGGTCTATCATGGAGAACGTTCCATGTAAAGTTGAGAAGAGTTGCTTATGATTTTTCTGTGGAGTGATTCTGTCTCTGTCTAGGAAAAGACATTAAATTGACTGTTGCAACTATGCTTAAGGAGCTAAAGCAAGCCTTGGACAAAGAACTAAAGGAAAACAGAAGAATGCTTCCTCAACAACAACAAAAGAATAATAATAAATATAAAAATTATAAAATAGAAGCAGATATAATTTCTGACACTGAAAAATACTGAAAGCAGTGAAAAATCTAATCGTATATGGTTATTCAAGTCCTCTATTTCTTCACCTATTGTCCGTTTGGTTGATCTATCAATTATAAATGGGTTATTGAACTCTCTGATTACATGAAGCTGTTGTTTTCTTTCTCACTATAGTTCTGTCAAATTTTGCTTCATATGCTTTTGAGCACTGTTTGTTAGGTTTGCATACGTTTACAGTTGTTACATATTCTTGATACACTGACCTTTTTATCAGTATAAAACATCCTTTGTCTCTGGTAACACTTTTTGACTAAAATCCTGTTTTGTATAATATTAGTATAGCCATCTCTGCCCTCCTGACTACAATTTTTATGGAATATAGTTTTCTGTTTTTCACTTTCAACTTATTTACAACATTGGATATGAAGTGAATATCTCATACATAGCATATGGTTGGTTCATGGTATTTTATCCTTTCTGCCAGTCTCTTTTAGTCAATATTTATTCATTTATATTTAAAGTAGATACCAATAAAGAAGGACTTCTGCCATTTTGTATTTGTTTTCTATACATTTAATAACTTTCATTTTCTATTTCTTGTGTAGCTGAATTTTCTTGTGGTTATTTGATTTTTTTTCAGCCTAACATTTTGATGCATTTTCAGTTTCTATTCTGTAAAAATTGTACATACAGATTTTTTTAAAAATTTTATACATACTCTTAATTGTGGTGCATGGGCTTCTCATTGCAGTGTCTTCTCTTGTGGAGCACAAGCTTAGTTGCCTCATGGCACGTGGAATCTTCCCAGACCAGAGATTGAACCTGTGTGTCCTGCACTGGCAGGTAGATTCTTATCCACTGTGCCACCAGGGAAGTCCCATATGTAGTTACTTTTACTCTTGTTTTCTTCACATGGCTTTGAATTACTACCTAATGTCTTTTCATTTCAGCCTGAAGGACTTCTTGAAGGAAGCTTACCTAGATACAAATTCTCTCAGCTTTTGTTTATCTGGAAATACCTTGATTTCTCTTTCATAACTCAAAGTCAGTTTTGACATGAATATAATTATTTGATGCAGTTTTTTTCCCCAGTATTTTAAACATATCATCATGGTGCTTTCTGGCATCCAAAGTCTGGTGAGAAATTGACTGTTAATCTTATTGGGGATCCCTTGTACTTGAGAAGTTGCTTTGGTCTTTCAACTTTAAAGATGCTCTGTCTTTTTATCATTTGATTATAATATGTCTCAGTGTAGATCTCTTTACATTTATTCTGCTTGGAGTATGTTGAAGTTCTTGGACGTATAAATTTATATCTTTATGAAATCTAGAAAGTATTTGGCCATTGAGTTTTCACATGTTCTTTCTATTCCTTTTTCTCTCTCCTCTCTTTCCAGGACTCCCATTAAGCATATGTTGATATGCTTGATAGTATCCCATAGGTCTCTTGGATGTTGTTTATTTTTCTTCATTTTTTCTTTCTGCTGCTCAGACTGATTAATTTCAGTGGACCTACCTTCAAATTCATTGATTCTTTCTTCTGCCTACTCGTATCTATTGTTGAAACCATTTAATGATTTATTTTTATTACAGTTATTGTACTTTTCAGTGTCAGAAATTATATCTTCTATTTTATAATTTCTATATTTATTGTTATTCTTTTTTTGTTGTTCTTGAGGAAGCATTCTTCTATTTTCCTTTAGTTCTTTGTCCAAGGTTTGCTTGAGCCCCTTAAGCATAGTTGTAGCAGTCAATTTAATGTCTTTTCCTAGTAGCAGCAACACCTCTGCTTTGACAGGGTTAGTTTCTGTTAATTTCTTCTTTTACCCTGTGAATGGATCATATTTTTTTTTCTTTGTGTGCCTTGTAAGTTTTTGTTGAAACTGACTTTTAAATATTATAATGCGGTCACTCTGAAAATCAGGTCCTTAAACTTTTCACTGTTATTTTCCTTGCTTGCTGTGGGTTGTAGTTGTTTGTTTAGTGATTTTTTCAAAACTGTTTTTTTTTTCTGGCTGTTATTCTTTTTTTATGGTTTCTGTGGACACTCTAACTTGTGGTCAGCTTGTGGTGTGACAGAAATACTCTTAAATATATGTAGCCAAAACCATAAATAAAACAGTAAAAAGATAAAAAAAATACACTACCAGTCTTTGCACAGATTGACTCTATGTTGGGGAGGTGTTTTAAAGCTTATTTGGGTCCTTTGCAGCACTGCCTTAACCTTGACTTCCTGCTGGCACTGAACCTAAAAATCTGCTGCTGTGAAAGCTTAGGTCTTTTCCCATCATGAATCTATCTCTGGACATGTGCTTGGCTTCCTAGAGTCCTCATTATATGCAGGTTCTTTGAGAAGCAACTGACCCAAGTTTAATCTTTGCCAGTGGAAGCAGCAGCTTGTTTACCTTTCAGTGTTTTTGAGGAAAGTTCTATGCTTAGCCACTTTTGTGTCCTGAGAGAGTTCCAAGTAAAGAGAAACAAAAGCAAAATCCTATTCCAGTCTTCAGGGAAACTCCTTAAGGTCAAAACAGAGAAACAAAATTTCTTGGGAACAAGGCCTACTCTGCTCTTACCAAAGTCAGGTGACCACACTTGAAATATGGGCCCTCATCTCCAAAATCACCCTCATGCTGGAGAGGAAGGTAGGACAAGACTAAGTTCAAATGTTACAAAGCCCTCTTCCCATGTTTTAAGTCATTGCTTTCTTGATTGGGCATTCATTTGATTGCTGTAAACCATTGATTGTTTCTCAGAATTCTGAAAGTTTCACTGTGTAACAGAATCAGTTTTTAACTCACATTCTTTGGTGTTTCTGTGGTAGAACAAGCTGTTAGAATTCCATATTCTTGCCATTTTTCCTAATGTTAAGCTCATGGAATTTGTCTTTTTTTAAAATGTTCAAAAAATTAGATTTCTAGAAAAGTTGCAGAACTAGTACAAAGTCTTCTCATATCCTTTCCACCCAGTTTCTCTTAATGTTAACATTATACATTATCAAGATACTTTTGTCAATACTAAGAAACTGGTGTTGATATATTACCATTAACTAAGTGATACACACTTTGGGATTTCATCACTTTTCCTACCCTCATTTCCTTTGAAAGACATTTTTAGAGCAGCTTTGTATTTGTAACAAAAAATGAGAGGAAGTTACAGAGATTTGCCATATATCCCCTGCCCCTACACATCTATAGACTCCCCCATTACCAGCATCACTCACCAGAAATAATGTCTCTTTCTAAAAATCTAGAATTCTATCCAGGAGACCAAATTACATTTGGTCATCATCTCTCCTTAGGCTCCTAATTATTGTGACAATTTATCAGATTTTTTCTTATTTTTGATAACCTTGACAGTTGTGAGGAATTCTGGTCAGGTATTTTGTATAATGTTCTCAGTTAGATATTTTTTTCCTAAGACTGAGGTTATAGATTTGGGGAAGAATATAACAGAAGTGAATTGGCCTTCTTCTCATACCATAGAAGAGGGTATGTGATGTCCCCGTGGCTTCAGTGGTGGTATTAACCTTTATCTCTTGTTTACAGTGGTATTTGCCAGGCTTCTCTATTCTATAGAGGTAAGTCAGGAAATTGACACTCTGAAGGAGGCAGTTAATCTCTACTCCTTGGAGGGAGATGTATCTACAGATATTATTTGGAATTCTTCTTTGAGGAAGATTTGTCTCCATTTAGTTATTCACTCATTTATTTATGGATTTATGCATACATATTTCATATTTTGAGTTATAACCAATAGTTTGCTATTTTATTTGCTGCTCAATTTGTTAAAGTTTCTTCCATTGAGAACTTTTATAGGTTGTCTCCCATACTCCTTTAACATGACCCCATCATTTTGTGTTTTGAACACTTCCATACTTTTTGGTACTAAATGTTTCTGAAGGTTTCTGAAGAGGAGAGTTCATGTATTGACTTGTATCTTAGAACTTGTTGGCAGTTTAAAGGATAACTTGAAGCATTATATATTAAGATATACCTGGCAGGAGGATAATCTGGACAATGAAGAATCATGAAATATGTTACACACATGATTGAAAAAAAGTTATTGGCTATGAGTGATGTTACATAGATTCTAGTCTGGAATTTGTCATTAATATACATTGTGACTCCTGTGAAGTTGCTTCTTTTCACTGGATGTCAGCTTTCTCACTGATACGATGCAGCAGCCTGCTGAAACTCTCTTCTCAAACATTTCTACCAACAAGCCAATAACCAATAAGGAAAATATCTATGGTTTCTGTGTAGGCTGGGGTGTATGGCAGAAGCCCTTTTCAAATATGACATTTCATTGAAATTTCTTGTTTTATTTGACAAATTCATGTAAAATTTTCATACCAGTTCACTTTGTACCTATATTTTAATATAAAAGCATTTTATGCAGAATTTTTTAAATAGATGTTGCAGAACAATATGACCATTTCTCTCATGGCTTCCTTTATGCCCTGGCACATATCCTGGGGACTGAGTCCTCTAATTTGAAAATAAGGTAACTCTCAGTTTTGGAACTCTATGATTTTAGGAATTTATTCCAAATATTTGAAGTTCTATCCTGCAAATGAGACCAGGCTTGTTCTGTGTTTGTCCAAAGAGAAAATCTAAGTAATACTAGGGAAAGAAATTGCAGCCATTAATTATTGACTTGATATAAAAAAGTACATTCATTCAACAAAATTTTATTAAGTATGTACCATTTTCTAGGCACTGTTAAGTGCTGAGAATCCAGCATTACATGTCCAGTTTAGGATGAGAGACAGACATTCTCCAAAAAAATGTCAAAGACATGAACCATCTCATGAGACGGTAAGCTCTTCAGCTTTGGAATTATCCATCAGGCTGAATTAACATCTTACAGTGATGCTGTAATAAAAATTCTGAACTTCTGAGAATTATTCTTCATACTATAATGCTACTTAATTTTATATATGTGTGTATACCTCATGTTCATCTGAACAATCCAATCAGAACCTAAATTTTGTGAAAACAGAGATACTTTCTTCAGGTCTCTCCACAGAGTATAGGCAAATGATCCTTGCCGACTGTCATATGGTCATAAAAGTTTCAAACCATAAGCCTCTTTAGGAAATAACCATCAACCTAATATCAGACTCGATTTTTTTTTAATATTGCAAGTATATTAGGATACTTTTTATTTTTGTGTTTATCTCTTTAATATGGAAGGAATCATAACACCATAATTCCCCATCAAATACTCTGTTCACCAAAAGACAAGTTTTATTTGAAGATTCAATCATGTACACTCAATGTCCAAGTTTCTAACATAACTTTATTGCTTAGCAACCACATAGAAAATGCTAGAGAGATGTTAAAATTATTAAACAACAGTTACTTATAACACTTTCCTATATGAAGGGTTTTTGCTGGAGCAAGATCATAATGAGGTTTACAAAGAAAATATTGGGAAACAAAGGTGATTTTAGAGAGGAAGATGGAAAATATAGCAACATGTTAAAAAAAAAAAACAACAACCTAGTTTGAGTCTTTTAAATTCTCTACAATTTACCTTGCACGATTTTCTAGAACTTGAACAAAGATCCATCAGTTGTGATATTCCAGTTAACTCAAGGGCCCTCCAGTGGGCAATTTAAGAATTTTCAAACCAACTTTGAAAGGAATTTTCAAGGAATCTATGGGTGGGAAGGGAAAAAAAAAAACAAAGCCCCAAATAAAGCATTATGAAAGTCATACTGGAATTACCTTGAGCAGAAAATAATTCTATACTCTGAGTACAACCTTATACGAGACCTTTTAATTTTGAGGGAAAACGTGTCTTTGGAAGTTTGCCACACTCTAAACATCCTCTTTTCAGGATAATGGTTCTCGACCTGTGCTTACTTCAGGTCCATAGGAGAATGTGTGTAGAAGGGAAAATAAAAGCTGAGCCTGTATATTTCCTTATGGTCATAATTATGTGTTATTTATGGAAGGAAGAACACATTTTGTACTGGGAGATTTGATTTCAGCATACATAGTCAATTTGCCCATCTGAATAGTCTGTATATGTTGAGTGAAGAAGACAGTAAAGGAGAATCAAATGATGAGGAAAACAGGAGTGCACAAGCAGATTTTTCATCTGGTCAGGGAATGATGATGATACACTAAAGCCAAGACTACATGTGATCATTTTTCCTTCTTAAATTATTTGGCCGAAAAAAATTTTTTTTAAGTATAAAATAGAAACGTCTTCTATTTCAGATCAAATTATAATTCTGTAGTGGTCTACAACTATTATAAATTATCAAGTCATTTCAGGCAAATAATGTTTTTTCAAAGTAGACAAGCTAGTTGTATGACTTTATGTAGACAAAAAGATATGGGGCTCCAAAATCACCGCAGATGGTGACTGCAGCCATGAAATTAAAAGACACTTACTCCTTGGAAGGAAAGTTATGACCAACCTAGATAGCATATTGAAAAGCAGAGACATTACTTTGCCAACAAAGTTCTATATAGTCAAGGCTATGGTTTTTCCAGTGGTCATGTATGGATGTGAGAGTTGGACTGTAAAGGAAGCTGAGTGCTGAAGAATTGATGCTTTTGAACTGTGGTGTTGGAGAAGACTCTTGAGAGTCCCTTGGACTGCAAGGGACTGCAAGGAGATCCATAGTCCATTCTAAAGGAGATCAGTCCTGGGTGTTCTTTGGAAGGAATGATGCTGAGGCTGAAACTCCAGTACTTTGGCCACCTCATGCACAGAGTTGACTCATTGGAAAAGACTCTGATGCTGGGAGGGATTGGGGGCAGGAGGATAAGGGGACGACAGAGGATGAGATGGCTGGATGGCATCACTGACTCGATGGATGTGAGTTTGAGTGAAATCCAGGAATTGGTGATGGACAGGAAGGCCTGGTGTGCTGCAATTCATGGGGTCACAAAAAGTCGGACACGACTGAGTGACTGAACTCAACTGAGTGCATGTATTTGCCTTTTGGCTGGTGGTCTTGGCTTTAGATTTATGACGTGGCTATCTCTGCCTATACTTGTATGCTTCTTGTAATTGGTTAGATACCTGCTATGTATTAGTCTTTATCTGCACTATGTTAAACTGTGATGCCATAAGTATATAAGCTGCAATTTATAATCCTGAAACAATTAGTTTAGCTGAAATATTTTATACATTTTACACATTGTACATTTTGCAGCCAAAGCACACGATGTGAAATTTCCCTCATCCTTCTTTACTAAACGTGTCATATGTCACAGTAAATTATTTCATTACTGGGCATCTTTTTTTAACATACTTCTTTTTTAAACCTCAAATCACCCTTGCTAACTAATGAAGGAATAAAAGAACCTCACTGAAGAAATATTTACAGTAATAACAGAATGAGTTTTTAACCATCTTTCTGTAGTGTTAGATATTTCAAGCTCCTTATTTTCTTAATTATTTAAGAGCTTTGAGGCCACAAGACACTCAAACTTGAAGAAATCTTCTATTTGGAGTCAACTTGAGAAGTCACAAACTCAAAACACTAGGGTGCCAGGAACACGTATGTAAATGTAAATGAGTGAAATGGGCTCAGTGTAAGATCCATTAGAGAGTTGTGGAGAATGGTAAACTGAAACACACATGTCCTGTTTAATAGTGAAATCTCCTACTTAGCCTTAGTGAATTTTTGTCATGCAGGGATGAGGACCCAGTGTTCCAGATCTCTTTATCTTTCAAGAGAAACCTCTAGTTGGGATGTTAATGTTAATTCTTAATTTTAAAACACTGGTGAATAATACAAAAAGTTTAATAACATGTATGTCTAACAAACACATTTGTGACAAGATTTGGCCCATGAGGTCATCCTTCTCAAAGTGATCTCTAGACAAAATGGTTAGGTACACTAAGTTGATCTTTGGCAGCTCTTGTCCTTCCCTTGCATTGAAACAGTGCTATATTTAAAATGGGTAACCAACAAGGACCTACTGTATAGCACAGGGAACTCTGCTCAATTTTATGTAACAACCTAATTGGGAAAAGGGCTTTGAAAAAGAGTAGATATTTTGTTTTGAATCATTTTGTTTTATACCTGAAACTAACACAACACTGTTAATCACTATGTTGTTCAGTTGCTAAGTCGTATCCTACTCTTTGAGACTCCATTGACTGGAGCACACTAGGCTTCCCTGTCCTTCACTATCTCCTGGAACTTGCTCAGACTCAATGTCCATTGAGTCAGGGATGCCATCGAGCCATCTCATCCTCTGTTGCCCCCTTCTCCTTGTGCCCTCAATCTTTCCCAGCATCAGGATCTTTTCCAAAGATTAGCTGTTTGCATCAAGTGGCCAAAGTATTGGAGCTTCAGCATCCGTCCTTCCAGTGAATATTCAGAGTTGATTTCCTTCAGGATTGTCTGGTTTGATCTGCCTGCAGTTGAAGGGACTCTCAAGAGTCTTCTCCAACACCACAGTTTGAAAGGATCATTTCTTTGGCGCGGAGCCTCTTTTATGGTCCAACTCTCACATCTGTACGTGACTACTGGAAAAACCATAGCTTTGACTATTATGGACCTTTGTTGGCCAAGTAATGTCTCTGCTTTTTAATACGCTGTCTAGATTTGTCATAGCTTTTCTTCCAAGGAACGTTTTTTTTGTTTGTTTGTTTGTTTTTTTTTTAATTTCATGGCTGCAGTCATGTTCCAAAGTGATTTTTGTAGCCCAAGAAAATAAAATCTGACACTGTTTCCATTTTTCCCATCTATTTGTCATAAAGTGATGGGACCTGATGCCATGATCTTAGTGTTTTGAATGTTGAGTTTTATGCCAGCTTTTTCACTCTCCTCTTTTACCTTCATCAAAGAGGCTTTTTAGTTCCTCTTAACTTTGTACCATTAGAGTGGTAATCAACTATAATGTAAAATATAAAGTTTTTTAAAAAAAGAAATGCAATAAATAACTCAATGTCTCATACAGATAGATTGGACTAGAAGAATGAGAACAAAACTGAGTTTCAGATGCCCTGGGTTTAAATCTTAGTTCTTCTAACTCACTTGTGACTTTAGGTCTTTTAAGGTTTTAGTATCCACTTCTATAAAATTAGACCATTGGATTACTTTCAAAGGATTCTCAACTTCTTCAGAATCAAAATGTTTCTATACTATTTTCCTTTTATCAGACTATATATAACTGGAAAGTAATAGATACCCCTGGCAAGTTCATTCCTGATAATGTTTACCTTTCCCAAATAGTATATTGCCTTAATATAATGAAAAAACACAATTCCTTTAGGGTTGCTGGTTGTTTTGGCAATGTTTAGCACAGTGACGGAGAAGGCAATGGCAACCCACTCCAGTAGTCTTGCCTGGAAAATATCATGGATGGAGGAGCCTGGTAGGCTGCGGTCCATGGGGTCATGAAGAATTGGACATGACTGAGTGACTTCACTTTCCCTTTTCACTTTCATGCATTGGAGAAGGAAATGGCAACCCACTCCAGTGTTCTTGCCTGGAGAATCCCAAGGACGGGGGAGCCTGGTGGGCTGCCATCTCTGGGGTTGCACAGAGTTGGACACAACTGAAGCAACTTAGCAGCAGCAGGACTCTCACATCCATACATGACCACTGGAAAAACCATAGCCTTGACTAAATGGACCTTTGTTGGCAAAGTAATGTCTTTGCTTTTCCATATGCTATCTAGGTTGGTCATAACTATTCTTCCAATGAGTAAATGTCTTTTAATTTCATGGCTGCAATCACCATCTGCAGAGATTTTGGAGCCCATAAAAATAAAGTCTGACACTGTTTCCCCTGTTTCCCCATCTATTTCCCATGAAGTCATGGGACCGGATGCCATGATCTTCGTTTTCTGAATGTTGAGCTTTAAGCCAACTTTTTCACTCTCCTCTTTCACTTTCATCAAGAGGCTTTTGAGTTCCTCTTTACTTACTGCCATAAGGGTGGTGTCATCTGCATATCTGAGGTTATTGATATTTCTTCCAGCAATCTTGACTCCAGCTTCTGCTTCTTCCAGCCCAGCGTTTCTCATGATGTACTCTGCATATAAGTTAAATAAGCAGGGTGACAATATACAGCCTGACATACTCCTTTTCCTATTTGGAACCAGTCTGTTGTTCCATGTCCAGTTCTAACTGTTGCTTCCTGACCTGCATATAGGTTTCTCAAGAGGCAGGTCAGGTGGTCTGGTATTCCCATCTCTTTCAGAATTTTCCAAGGTTATTGTGATCCACACAGTCAAAGGCTGTGGCATAGTCAATAATGCAGAAATAGATGTTTTTCTGGAACTCTCTTGCTTTTTCGATGATCCAACAGATGTTGGCAATTTGATCTCTGGTTCCTCTGCCTTTTCTAAAACCAGCTTGAACATCTGGAAGTTCACGGTTCACGTATTGCTGAAGCCTGGCTTGGAGAATTTTGAGCATTACTTTACTAGCCTGTGAGATAAGTGCAATTTTGCAGTAGTTTGGGCATTCTTTGCATTGTCTTTCTTTGAGATTGGAATGAAAACTGAACTTTTCCAGTCCTGTGGCCACTGCTGAGTTTTCCAAATTTCCTGGCCTATTGAGTGCAGTACTTTCACAGCATCATCTTTCAGGATTTGAAATAGCTCAACCGGAATTCCATCACCTCCACTAGCTTTGTTCATAGTGATGCTTTCTAAGGCCCACTTGACTTCACATTCCAGGATGTCTGGCTCTAGGTGAGTGGTCATCCCATCGTGATTATCTTGGTCATGAAGATCTTTTTGTACAGTTCTTCTGTGTATTCTTGCCACCTCTTCTTAATGTCTTCTGCTTCTGTTAGGTCCCTACAATTTCTGTCCTTGATCGAGCCCATCTTTGCATGAAATGTTCCCTTGGTATCTCTAATTTTCTTGAAGAGATCTCTAGTCTTTCCCATTCTGTTGTTTTCCTCTATTTCTTTGCGTTGATCGCTGAAGTAGGCTTTCTTATCTCTTCTTGCTATTCTTTGGAACTCTGCATTCAGATGCTTATATCTTTCCTTTTCTCCTTTGCTTTTTGCTTCTCTTCTTTTCACAGCTATTTGTAAGGCCTCCCCAGAGAGCCATTTTGCTTTTTTGCATTTCTTTTCCATGGGGATGGTCTTGATCCCTGTCTCCTGTACAATGTTATGAACCTCCATCCATAGTTCATCAGGCACTCTATCTATGAGATCTAGTACCTTAAATCTACTTCTCACTTCCACTGTATAATATAATATAATATAATGTAATATATATATATATATATATATATATATATATATATATGGGATTTGATTTAGTTCATACCTGAATGGTCTAGTGGTTTTCCCTACTTTCTTCAATTTAAGTCTGAATTTGGCAATAAGGAGTTCATGATCTGAGCCACCGTCGGCTCCTGGTCTTGTTTTTGTTGACTGTATAGAGCTTCTCCATCTTTGGCTGCAAAGAATATAATCACTCAGATTTTAGTGTTGACCGTCTGGTGATGTTCATGTGTAGAGTCTTTTGTGTTGTTGGAAGAGGGTGTATGCTATGACCAGTGTGTTTTCTTGGCAAAACTCTATTAGTCTTTGCCCTGCTTCATTCCGTATTCCAAGGCCAAATTTGCCTGTTACTCCAGGTGTTTCTTGACTTCCTCCTTTTGCATTCCAGTCCCCTATAATGAAAAGGACATTTTTTTGGGTGTTAGTTCTAAAAGGTCTTGTAGGTCTTCATATTTAGCCTTCACTATAAAGTAGTATAGTTTCTTTTTACTGCATCATTAACAGTATTAATCTTTACTATTCTTTTTTTTTTTTTTTTTTTTTGCATTCTGGAGCACATACCCTTTCCAGTGCAGATGATATCAACCTTTCTCCAGCTTCCCTTCCCCTCACTTCTAGACAGTGTAATAAATGTATACATAATCATATATAGTCCCCCATTTCTCTTGAGTCTTATGTCCCTTGGTAAGTGTACCAGGCACCATAATGAATATATTCTTAACACCTTTGTGAACTTAACAAAAGGACTAAAGTTCTGTGAAAATCATGGTCCAGATTTTCAAGAAAGCTGAGATGAACTTTTTCACCTATTTCCAAAAATTTTTGTCACAGTAACTATAGCAAGTCCCAAGAGACTAGTGAGAAATTTTTTTAGTATTAGTTTTTTCTTTTTTGCTTTGGATCGTCTTCACCTCCAGCCCCTTCCCAAGATAGTGGTAAGAGTATGAAGCAGTTATAACAACTCCTTTCTCTGGGACTTGATAGAGCACAGACCTGTGACACATCTCATTTTCTGTCCCCTTTGTGGGATCATGCAACCACAGTGTGACATTTCTTTTGGTATTTCTAAAAAGCAATGGCACTTTATCAAGTGGCAACTCAAGTCACAAAACTCTCTTAAAAACACTCAAAGGGAGAGAGACAGGGTTGAGAGGGAAGATGATGAGGACGCTTAGACTCCTTCCAAGTTATCCATTGACATAGTTATTTTTAGAGTATATGGAAATGGCACCCCACTCCAGTATTCTTGCCTGGAGAATCCCAGGGACAGAGTAGCCTGGAAAGCTACAGTCCATGAGGTCACAAAGAGACATGACAGTGAGACCAACACACAGAGTCTATGGGTGTATAAAATGGTGGCTGTTACTGGTTTTGTGTATATGTGTATGTATGTTAATTAGAAAAGTATGTATGAAGAGTTTGCTTTATTTACATACAAGCATCTTGCTCCTTTGATTCTATTGTTAAGCTGCCATTTATTGAACACTTACTGAGTGCAAGATTCTATACTAAATACTTTAATCTTAACATTAACCCTTTGAGTTATTATTCTTTCCATTTTACAGAAGATTAAACTGAGGTTTGGAGGAAGTGACATATTTATCTTACAGCTAATAAAAGAAAAAGCCAGAGTTTAAATTTCATTACACTTGACTCAAAAAAATCTATACTTTTAAACCACTGCACAATATTGCCTCACTGTGGTAAAGCTGAGCATAGCTCAGTTATAGCAAACATGAAATAGACTAGTTGAACTTTGACTTAAAGATTAAAACTTCCCTTGAATCTATCATTTTGCAATGTGAATTATCCCTCTTAATGTGCCTGTTTTGCATATTAATATGAAACAGTGCATCCAGAAAAACAGCTTTACTTTTGCAGGAGAACTATTGATATGCTGAGCTTAAAAATTAAGACCCAAACATCTTTTGAAGACTCAAAGTTATTGGAACATTTTGGGGGTGTGTTCTGTTGTATCCTAGTCAAGGCAGAGTGAAGAGGACCAAAGGTTGCCCAAAGTGTGGGAAAAGCACTATTAAGCAGAAAGATAAGATTTGTTGATGACAGGGAATACCCTGGTGGTCCAGTGGTTGAGACTTAGCACCTTCACAGCTGGGCCTGGGTTCACCTCCTGGCTGAGGATCCCACAAGCCATGTGGTGCAACAACAACAATAACAAAAAACCCAAAAACAAAAAAGGTGATGATAGCCACATTACTGTCAAATGAAAAAGCTCTTAAAGTTAAACTTTTTGTCAAACACAAAGCCAGATTTACACCCCCCCTTTTTTTTTTTTTTTTTGCTCAGAAGAATACTATTTCAATGCTTGAGCAAAAGGGAAGGGACTATATCCTGGTGTGCTTGCTTTGAAGGGATTCTAGTAAAAAATAAACAGAGCTCTCTCATCTATTTGCCAAAGTGCCTGAAAGATGCCACTGCCTTTTAGGAGGCATGACACTTGAAGCCATCCTCATTCTTAATCATATTTATGAGGTTGGGTCTTTCTGAATCATTCCTCTAGAAATAATCCCAGTAGAAGAAAGCAGATTTTTTAGAGAGATTGAACACCAAGGGCTGGGAACAGTTGGAAAGAGAGGGCTGAACACATTTCAGCTCCTTTCCATTCGGGCTGTGATCCAGGACAAGGCGAGAGTAGCAGCTTTCCTGGGAATACTGATTGATTGTGTTGAATATGATGGACTACACTTAAAGGTTTGGAACCAAAAGGTCCTTAGCAGGTTTGGCTGTCCTGGCAATGCTATAAAATCAATCAGCTGAAATGCATTTGCAAAGGAGTTGTTTTGTCCCCATCTAGATATAAATATTAGAAAGAGGAAGAGGGAAGTCAACATCATTTCAGATTTTCTTGTTGAGGTGATGATAGTTATTAATACTACACTTCTTGTTTATGTGTTTCTGATGAGACTCTGACAGGGACGATCTGTCTTTTCTTGGAAGCAAACTCTTCAGACACATCAAAAGAAAGCTCAGTGAGATGTAAACACAGTGGAGAGGTTCAGAGAGAGGGTCACAAGGAAGAGCATGAAAAAGAGCTACACTGAGAAACAGCTTCCTTGCCCTACATCCGTGCCTGTTATTCTTCTTAATGCAGAACTTAATGTTCAGAGATGGGGTCAGGGGTTAGAAGGGTAATTTCAAAGTTAATGTGAGATTATTATTATTATTATTATTTTCACAAGTGGTGTAGGATGGAGACATAGAATGACGGCCACTTAAGCTCCAAAAACATTTTTACACAAGTGTCATAAGAGTGAATGAGTCCTTTAAAATAAAACATTCGTGATTACTATAATAATTCACTTCTACGGAAAGTGAACTGCCAAATACCACTTTTAAGAGTTACATGTAAAACTGCAAAGCATTTCTCCCTGTTGCCCTTTTATAGTGAACATCATGCCAAGGCTTCTTCCATTGCTTTAAGAGCACATAGCTCTCAAATAACATGGCTGAACTGCAAAATGCACAAAGTAAACATAGGATAAGCCTCTTTAATGTCATTTAGCCTGGAATAGCAAGAAATGGCTGTTCTTTGATATTTGCATATGTAATTCAGATGATTCTGATCAATTCAACCTTTTCTCAATAGTAGGTATTCAAATGTCTACAAACAATTGTATGAATATCAATAATTCAACAAATAACAGGTTATGGCAGCCTGTAATGTGAAAATCCGTATATGAATATAAGGCTTATGGAAGCAATTTCCTATTTCTTATACTTTCTGGTGTGAGTGAAAAAAAGGGGAATAAAATATTTTTAAATGGAAATGCATAGAGAACAAAGGGTAACATTTGAGTTCAATTTTTAATAGCTTTTCATTTTTATTGAGAAACACAGGCAGAAATGGGAAAATTCACATAAAAACAGCTCTAAGTGCATGGATTCTTTTTGCATATATTCATCAGTTGCTTGTGTGTGACCAGAAATATATGAGTCATTTGCATTAAAAGATAGCCTGTGCTTAGTCACTCAGTCATGTCTGACTCTTTGCGATGTGATGCCAGACTCCTCTGTCCATGGGACTTCCCAGGCAAAAATACTGGAGTGGGTTGCCATTTCCTTCTCCAAAGAGTCTTCCCAACCCTGGGATCGAACCCAGGTCTCCTGTATTGCAGGCGGATTCCTCACCATCTGAGTCACCAGGAAAGCCTAAAAGATAGCCTTAGTGGAGACAAATAGGTTGAGCAGCAAGGGTCTGGGTAATGACTATTGCAGTGACAACTTGCAGTGTTACTGCTTAGGGAGGCAGCAATGTGGTAGGGAAGGAGCACTGCTCTGGAACTTAGGTGAGCTCCTGTTTATTACACTAGTTCTCAATTGGTGAACTGGTAATGTGGGTAAAACCTCAGGCAAATAATTTAGTTGCTTTTAGAAGAGGTCACCCCTGATAGATTGTTGGTAGTTACTTGTTTCAACAATGGAGGAAAAGAAATTGCTATCTAAAAGCCACAGCAATCCAGTTGTGAAAATATTTTTACGTTGGAAAACTGTCTTCAGGTAAAACCTCTCAGGTTATTTTGTGCACCATCACATTTCCATGTGTGTATGTGTGTATGTATATGTATGTGTGTAGAAACAAAAATGAAGAACTTTAATCCTTTGCATTTATCACCTCAGCCTATCAAGGCTATTTGAATCACAATCCTATTACGTAAGATAAATAACTGCTGAAACTTAGCTTGAAGGATTTTGAGCATAATCTTGCTAGCATGTGAAATGAATTCAGTTGTATGGTAGTTTGAACATTCTCTGGCGCTGCCTTTCTTTGGGATTGGAATGAAAACTGACCTTTTCTAGTCCTGTGGCCACTGCTGAGTTTTCCAAATTTGTCAGCAAATTGAGTGCAACACTTTAACAACATCATCTTTTAGGATTTGAACTAGCTCAGCTGGAATTCCATCACCTCCACTAGCTTTGTTCATAGTGATGCTTCCTAAGGCCCACTTTACTTCACACTCCAGAATATCTGGCTCTAGATGAGTGACCACACCATCATGGTTATTCAAGCCATTAAGACCTTTTTTGTATAGTTCTTCTGTGTATTCTTGCCACCTCTTTTTAGTCTCTTCTGGTTCTGTTATGTCCTTACCATTTCTGTCCTTTATTGTGCCTATCTTTACATGAAATGTTCCCTTGGTATCTCTACTTTTCTTGAAGATGTCACCAGTCTTTCCCATTCTGTTGTTTTTCTCTGTTTCTTTGCATTGTTCACTTAAGGCTTACTTATCTCTCCTTGCTATTCTCTGGAACTCTGCATTGTTGGATATATCTTTCCCTTTCTCCTTTGCTAGGCTTCCCATTATGTCATCAGTGAAGTCACTTATAGAATCTTGACTAACACAGGGACAGAACAACATAAAACATAACTAGAGAGACCATTCTCCTGATTCCCTGTTTTCTGGAAAGAAGCCAATGAGACTAATGTTTTCCTTTATAATTTGTAAGCATATGTCATGAATTTTATCTTTTGTAACTTATTCAACCAGGGACAGGCTCTGTAGCCAAAGGTAATTTTCTGTAGCAGCATTCTCAACTCAGTAAATTGTGACCCATATATAGTTTGCTTAGCTCTGATATTGCTAAAAAAATGAACTGTCACCATGGTGGACCCTTTCATCAAAAGGGAGACCAACAGATTCTAAGTTGGCTTTGCTATGAATTCTATCTAAATATGGCATTTCATGTTCACTTGTGACTAGCACAATCCGAACATTTGTCTTGAGGCATTTTCAGTGTGTGATATGGAGGGAAATATAGCTGGAGTGAAGAATAAGGATAAATAATAGGAAAAAAGAGGGTATGTAGAGAATGCTGCTACTGCTAAGTCACTTCAGTCGTGTCCGACTCTGTGCGACCCTATAGACAGCAGACCACCAGACTCCGCTGTCCCTGGGATTCTCCAGGCAAGAACACTGGAGTGGGTTGCCATTTCCTTCTCCAATGCATGAAAGTGAAAAAGTGAAAGTGAAGTTGCTCAGACGCATCTGATTCTTCGCGACCCCATGGACTCCAGCCTACCAGGCTCTTCCATCCATGGGATTTTCCAGGCAAGAGTACTGGAGTGGGGTGCCATAGAGAGGTTAAATAATGATTTTGGGTAAAATCACTAGTGTAGGCAGCGAGAGATACCCACCTTTCTGGAGTTGGCAAGATGATAGCATCACTTAATGCTACTGTTGGTTCATAAGAGTTACTTATGTAATTGGAATGATGAGATATTTTTCCAAGTATCCATAAGGCATAGTTGTGAAAGTGGTGAGATATTACCTTTGATTTTTTTTTGTTACTTTCCATTATATATGTCAAATGACCCCATCAACTTAGAAACCATTGTAATGAAATGTACTATTTTTTGGATATATTTAATTCATTAAAATTTAGGAAACCTTTGCTCATACAGAACTCTTAGAAGGATTGACCTTTGTTTTCTTTTAATATGCTTATAGGTTTATTGAAAATACTTAAAGTTTTAATTCAAGTGCAATTTGTTGTGCAATTTGAGGCTACCCTCTTAGTTATTCTTGTGAAAGTAATCTTTCCAATATTTATTTTTTACTGAGAATCTTTCATGTGCCAAAAAAAGTTACTTTAATGTGTAATTTAATTTAATCAATATAGCCACCAGTAAGACTTGCATGGAGAAACAGTGGAAACAGTGTCAGACTTTATTTTGGGGGGCTCCAAAATCACTGCAGATGGTGAGTGCAACCATGAAATTAAAAGATGCTTACTCCTTGGAAGGAAAGTTATGACTAACCTAGATAGTGTATTAAAAAGCAAAGATATTACTTTGCCAACAAAGGTCCATCTAATCAAGGCTATGGTTTTTCCAGTGGTCATGTATGGATGTGAGAGTTGGACTGTGAAGAAAGTTGAGCACCGAAGATTTGATGCTTTTGAACTGTGGTGTTGAAGAAGACTCTTGAAAGTCCCTTGGACTGCGAGGAGATCCATCCAGTCCATCCTAAAGGAGATCAGTCCTGGGTGTTCATTGGAAGCACTGATGCTGAGGCTGAAACTCCAGTACTTTGGCCACCTCATGGGAAGAGTTGACTCATTGGAAAAGACCCTGATGCTGGGAGGGATTGGGGGCAGGAGGAGAAGGGGACGACAGAGGATGAGCTGGCTGGATGGCATCACTGACTCGAGGGACGTGAGTCTGGGTGAACTCCAGGAGTTGGTGATGGACAGGGAGGCCTGGCTTGCTGCAATTCATGGGGTCGCAAAGAGTCGGACACGACTGAGCAACTGAACTGGAGTGAAGACTGGCATTATTGTCACCAATGTACAGATAAGGTAATTGAAGAGGAGTTAATTAACATCCATAAATCACACAGCTAGTAAGTTCTATTTCCCATATTTAAATTTTTATTTTCCAATTTCTGAATGCTTTACACTATTCTATGCTTTCATTCCCATTTGTATCACAAGAAACTGTTAAACACTGGTTGAAAAATATTTACTCATGCTAATACTTTTACTTGGATCAGTGATATGACGTCAGTAACATCAATAGCATCATCATCAACAACAGCAATAACAAGGAATGTGTTAGCTTTGTGAAGACTGGTGATCCCAGGGTGGTTTATAGTGATTACAACTTTCTAAGCCACAAAAGTGACACAATCTCCAGTATTTGGAGCATGATTAGGACTCGGTTAACACTTGTTAGATAAGCAGATGAAATGCCCCAACACTGTTTTGAGCATAAGCCTGTAGAGGAGAGAAGTTGTTTTGTTTCACTGTTTTCAACTGGCAACAAGGAAAGTTTCTTCATACATCTCATGTTCTGAAAATCAGAGTATCTTTAGTAGTGCTCCCAGAAGTATTCTTTGTCACTGCCACAACGTTGACTCTGAACCTTGGGAGTTCCCTGTGTTTGGAATCTGAAACCGGTCCTGTACACAGAGGGCAAGGGGAGACCGAAGAAAGAAGCAGGCCTTCCCTAGATTGGTAGGTGGCAGTTTTATAGGCACAGAAACTTACACGTAAGGCTTCTTTTGGGTGGCCACAAGACAAGTTGATTGCTGCACCCACCTGCCTGAGTCATAAAAGTTTATATAGCAGCCTTAGTTAAATTCAGTCATATATACTATCCGGATGGTCTCAACAACACATTATGCTTTCAAGACTTTGAAGCCTACTATGGGAGCAGTGGGCAGAGAGTACATTCCAAGCCCAATGGATGGGCTGAGGAACCTCTGGTTGCCCAGAGTCCAGATTGCAGGTCAACCAGCGGTCATCTCCTTTCAGTGACCTCCTCCAACACAAAATCCTTTCCCAGCAAGAATAAGAACAAAGGGATATTGCTTATGCTTTTCCTGTAACTGCAGTAAATTTTAGTTGGTTGTCTCATGATATGATATGTAAACGCATATTAACAGTCTCTGTTGCTAAAAGAATCCATGGAAACCTGGAGAGACAAAAAGTACCAGACAAATGATGTCCTCAAACTGATTTTTTAAATTTTATGACTAGAAAACTAAAGTATTGCCAGGAAATACAATCAAAGTCACATTTTACTAGGAGCAAGCACTTCTTTGACCAAAAGATCAATGTGCAGTCAAAACTTTTATCAGAGGTAGAATTAATAGATAAACACTTAAAAGGTAGCTTAAAAATTCATATTGAAATGAATATAAGGCAGATAAACCAGACCAAAGTATAACAGGGCAGTTGAATCACTATTCCAAACACTTTCTACCTATTGCCCTTTATAGGGCTTTTCTACTCTTTGGGTCAGAGTACTCAAAAGGTTGGTGGCCTGCCAACCAGGAAAATTCCCTGGTGGACTTGGCATGTGAATTCTTAAAACGTACTGCAGTAGGGAAGGTTGAAGATACGGAGTATCCTGAAGTTTCAAAGGCATTTTACATTAGATAACAATTCAGTTTTGGCTGATACAATGGTTTTCACATTAATTTATATGTTTTGCAAATAGTACCTATATATTGAACATTACATGTATCCACCAGTATAGTATAGATAGTATCACTGCTTTAAAAATCCTACATATTCCAACTATTCATACCTTCCTTCCCTCTAACCCCCAGCAACTACTATTTCCATAGTTTTGCCTTTTCTCACATGTCATATAGTTGTAATCCTATAATATAAAAGTTGAAGGAAGCCAGACTATGTTATCCCAAAGTATGCCTAACTTTAATGTAAAACTTATTTTGTGTTAAAGGCAATTAGGAAGCAGGAAACTCACAGAAAAACCGCCTAGTTTGTACCTAAAAGGAAGGATATAAATTCTTCTTTACTGGAGATAGAATCTTTTGAGCCCAGAGACAGCACCAGAGGAATCTGTAGGAAAAGCCTTACTCCTTACATATATTTACTTCCCACAGTTTGCCACCCTTGGAAACCTAAAGCTGCTTTCCTTTCTTTATCCTGTCATTTATCAACAAATACATTGTTTTTTGTTGAATATGCAATATGTGCTGGAATTCTAAGCTGCCATTTTGAGTTACTTTGGGTTAGGTTTCTCCCTCATGCTGTGTGCTGTATATGTTAAATCTGTTTTTCTCTTGTTAATCTTATATTACAGCAGTGTCAAGAAGGAATCCGGAAGGGTAGAGGGCAAATATTTCTCCTTCCCTACTAGCCTTTCAAATTGGCTTCTTTCACTAAGTAATGCTTATTTAGGTTTACTCTATACTTTTTCATGGTTCAATAGCACATTTATTTTTAGTGCTGAATAATATCCTATTGTCTAGATGTACCACAGATTATTAATCCACTAACCTACTGGAGGACATCTCGACTGTTTCCAAGTTTTAGCTATTATGAATAAAATTTATACATGTCTGTGTGCAGTTTTTAGTGTGAACATGTTTTCAACTCTTTTGGGTAAATACCAGGAAACATGGTTGTTGGATCATATGATAAGGGTACCTTTAGTTTTGTAGCCTGTGTGCTTAGTCACCTGGAGAAGGCAATGGCACCCCACTCCAGTACTCTTGCCTGGAAAATCCCATGGATGGAGGAGCCTGGTGGGCTGCAGTCCATGGAGTCGCTAGGAGTCAGACACGACTGAGCGACTTCACTTTCACTTTTCACTTTCATGCATTGGAGAAGGAAATGGCAACCCACTCCAGTGTTCTTGCCTGGAGAATCCCAGGGATGGCAGAGCCTGATGGGCTGCCATCTATGGGGTTGCAGAGTTGGACACGACTGAAGTAACTTAGCAGCAGCAGCAGTGCTTAGTCACTCAGTCATGCCCAACTCTCTTGTGACCCTGGTGGACGTAGCCCATCAGGCTCCTCTGTCCATGGGATTTCTCAGGCAAGAATACTCGAGTGGGTTGCTCTTTCCTTTTCCAGCGGATCTTCCCAACCCAGGGATCAAACACAGGTCTCCTGCACTGCAGGTGGCTTCTTTACCGTCTGAGCCACCAGGGAAGCCCAATACTGCCAAATTTTCTCCAAAAGTGGTTGTACTATTTCACCTTTCTACTGGCAGTGAATGAGAGTTCCTGTTGTTCCACACCCTCACCTGCCTTTGGAGTTGTTAGTGCTTTGGATTTTTGGTCATTTTAATATCTCATTATTTTAATTTGCATTTCCCTGATCACAGATAATATGGGACATCTTTTCATATGTTTATTTTCCATCTGTGTATTTTCTTTGGTGAGGTGTCTATTAAGATTTTTCACCTATTTTTAAATCGAGTTTTCTTATTATTGAGTTTTAAGAAGGTTCTTTGTATATTTTACATAATAGTCCTTCAGATGTATCTTTTAAAGAGATTTTTCTCCAAATCTGTGACTTGTCTTCGTAGGCTATTGACATTGACTTCCTAAAAGCAGAAAATTTTAAATGAATGAGGTCTAGCTGATCAATTTTTTGCATGAATTGTGCCTTTATTAGTGTTCTATCTAAAAAAGTCAGCACCATACCCAAATTACATTATTTGGGAACAAAGACAGTTTTATTTCTTCCTTCTCAGTTTGTATACTTTTGATTTTCTTCTCCTGTTTTTTTGCATTAGCTGCATTACTATGATGTTGAAAAGGAATAGTAAGAGGGGACGTTCTTGTTGAAAAGCTTCTAGTTTCTCACAGTGTGTGTGTGTGTGTGTGTGTTTGGTTTTCATTGTCAAGATGTGGAAGTTCCCCTCTTCATAGTTTACTGAGTTTTTTTTTAATTATGGGTATTAGATTTTATCGGATGGTTTTTCTGCATCTATTTATGTGATAATATGATTTTCATTTTTTAGTTTATTGATGTGATGGATTACATTAATTGATATTTAAATGTTTAAGCAGCCTTCTGTATTTGGGATAAATCTCACTTGGTCACATTATATGATTCTTTTATATGTTGTTGAATTCTATTTGCTAATATTTTGTTGAGGATTTTATATACCTATGTTCATGAAAAATTAAAAGATGCTTACTCCTTGGAAGAAAAGTTATGACCAACCTAGATAACATATTAAAAAGTAGAGACATTAGTTGCCAACAAAGGTCTGTCTAGTCAAGGCTATGGTTTTTCCAATCGTCATGTATGGATGTGAGCTATGGGCTTCCCTCGTAGCTCAGTTGGTAAAAAAAAAAAAAATCCTCCTGCAATGCAGAAGACCTTGGTTTAATTCCTGGGTCGGGAATTGGACTATAAAGAAGGCTGGGCACCAAAGAATTGATGCTTTTGAACTGTGGTGTTGGAGAAGACACTTGAGAATCCCTTGGACTGCAAGGAGATCCAACCAGTCCATCCTAAAAGAGATTAGTCCTGGGTATTCATTGGAAGGACTGAGGTTGAAGCTGAAACTCCAATACTTTGGCCACCTGATGTGAAGAACTGACTCATTGGAAAAGACCCTAATGCTGGGAAATATTGAAGGCAGGAGGAGAGGGGACGACAGAGGATGAGATGGTTGGATGGCATCACTGACTCAATGGACATGAGTTTGAGTAAACTCTGGGAGTTGGTGATGGACAGGGAGGCCTGGTATGCTGCAGTCCATGGGGTCACAAAGAGTTGTAAACGACTGAGCAACTGAACTAAACTGAACTGTTGGGGCTTCCCTCATAGCTCAGTTGGTAAAAAATCTGCCTGCAATGCAGGAGACCCCAGTTCAATTCCTGGGTTGGGAAGATCCCCTGGAGAAGGGATAGGCTACCCACTCCAGCATTCTTGGGTTTCCCTTGTGGCTCAGCTGGTAAAGAATCGCCTGCAATGCAGGAGACCTTGGTTCAATCCCTGGGTTGGGAAGATCCCCTAGAGAAGGGAAAGGCTACCCACTCCAGTATTCTAGCCTGGAGAGTTCCATGGACTGTATGGTCCATGGGGTTGCAAAGAGTCGGACACTACTGAGCGACGTTCACTGTTCACTGTTCACTGAACTGATGTTCATGAGAGATACTGGTCTTTTCCTGTAATGTCTTTATTTGATTTTGATATTACAGTAATTCTGGCCTTATAGAATAAGTTAGGAAATACTGCTTCTATCTTTTGAAAGAGATATTAAAGATTAATATAATTTTTTTTCTTAAATGCTCAGAAGATTTAACCAGTGAACCCATCTGGTCCTAGTCCTTTCTGTTTTGAAAAGTAGATTATCGATTCAATTTCTACAAATGATGTAGGCCTATTCAGATTGTTTATTTCTTCTTGTGTGAGTTTTTACAGATTGTATCTTTCAAGAAATTTTTCCATTTCATGTAGGTTATCAAATGAGTATGGATAGAGTTGTTTCCACTATTCCTTTATTATCCTTTTCTTGTTGTTACTGATTTCTAGATTTGTTTGTGACTTTGATCAAATCTCTTTACTTCTTTTTGCTTTGGTTTCTTCCTTTATGAAATGGAAGTTATTATGCTAATCTTGTAGGACTCTTGCAAGGATCAGCAATGAGGAACTTAAAATGACTTACACAGAATAGGTGTCAATAAATTATAACTGCTATTGTACTATGATCTGAGAGAATTTGTTTTCTCACAGGACATTTTCTTGTTATTTTTAAAAGGCTATTTAAATTAAAAAAAAAAAAGGCTATTTGAGGATAATAGTCTCAAGTGTTTAAAATCCTTTTCTTATGTTGAGAGAAGATAACAGAAATAGATGGTTCCTCATAATTTCAGTTTAAGCTTCTTGAAGCTCTGATGATTTCTAATTTTCCCAATGAAGGCCTGAAAGGTGGTACATCATCAGTATAAATTCTTGTATAACAATTTGGTACTAACCATACCAGTAATCCATAGGAATCTTAGTCCAGTTTCTGCAATCATATTTTCTTGAATGACATATGAAATGTTTTTTAGAAATAGTGAATTAAATGAAGAGATTGGTCTATTAAAATAAATTTTGTATAAATGTTAAAAGTGGAACTCATTAGTTTTTTTCATTTTCTTTACTAATGTTTAATAATTATTATTATGTCATAAAAATTTATGCTCATCCTGCTTAATTGGGAAAAAACAGAAAGAATACAGAAGAGAAGAATACTCATAATGTCTTAAGCAGAGGGATCTACCAAAATATTTTATAGTTTGTAGTAGTAAGAATATGCTAGATTATCTTACAATAACAAATAAACTGCACCCACAAGTGGTTTAAAACAGCAGTGTTTATTTCTCGCTAGTGCTAAATGTAAAGCAAAGATGGGCAGTAGGCCTATGCCTGGAGTATTCACTCAAGAGATATAGGCTGGTAGAGTTTCTACCACTTTTTAGGATACTAAATTCTCCAGACGAGACTTTAAAGTTTAATAACTGGGAAAGTAACTATGCAAAATCATGAACTGGCTTCTAAATATTCCTGCCTAGAAACTACAGATGTTATTTTTGTTCACTCTATTGGCCAGATATCACGTTAATATGGTCAAGTGTCACTTCAAGGAGACAGGGAGGTGCACCCTTTCCTTGTGCCTAGAAGGAGAAAGGTGCTGAAAATATTAGCAGTCACTTAGTTTGAGCAAACTTGAGAGAGTGAAGGACAGGGAAGCCTGGTGTGCTGCAGTCCATGGAGTCCCAAAGAGTCAGACACAACTTAGTGACAGAACAACAGCAAAATTGTCTAAATGGGCTATATATATTGGGTTGGCCAAAGGGTTCATTTGGGCTTTTCTGTAAAATGGTATGGAAAAACCCAAAAACCTTTTTGGCCAACCCAATATTTCTAGATTTTTTATTGTGTACCTGTGTAAGTATCCATTCATGCAATTGACATCTTACTATAAGAGTTGATTTCTGCCAATTTTTACTTAAGACATGGTAAATATTTTCCCATATCAGTAAACATTCTTCAACCTTATTTTTTGTTATATCACTTACATGTACAAAATGTTTTATTTTTTTTATTAATCCAAAACTGGTGGTATTTAACATGTTTCCAATTTTAGGTATCCTATACAATACCACTGTAAAAGCCATATTCATAAATATTTGTCCAAACTGTGTTTTCTTCAGGATAAATTCTCTTATGTACAACAAGTATATCAAAGGATATGAGTATTATAAAAGCCACTAAAGCCATT